>NC_092379.1:80669005-80969005 GCF_030028105.1 Mobula birostris | reverse complement strand
TCACTATGTGGCTAGCTGCGGCAGGCAGGTAGACCTCTGTGTTTGTATGGCGTCTCACTCTTCATTGATGAAGGAAGATGTTTCCGTAATTCTACATTATGGATTGGACTGTTGCATTTGTGGAATGTGGACTTTCTCAGACTTACGGTTCTTATATTCTGTATTTTTCTTTCTGTTTTGTTGTGCAAGGGGAGGGGGTTCGGATTCAAAGTTCTTGTTCCATTCTGTGCAAGGGAAGGGGGTTTGGGGGTTAATGTGCGGTATGCTTTTTTGTCTGGGATCTAGGCTTGATGTTTCTCTCTGAATCACTTTCATGTTCTTTCTTTGTTTTGTGGCTATCTGGAGAAGACGAATCTCAGAGATTTATATGGATACAGACTTTGATAATAAATGAACATCTGAACCTTTGAACCTTTGAATTCTAACTCCTACTGCTCATCCCAGCTCTGCATCCTGTCAATGTCCCATTTTAATCCTTGACAACCTTCTACACTATCCACAACACCATCAACCTTTGCATTATCTGTAAACTTACTAACTCACCCTTGCACTTCATCATCCAAGTCGTTTATAAAATTCACATAGAGCAGGGGTCGGGGTCCCAGAACAGTCTCTGCAGAACACCGCTCATCACCAACTTCCAGGCAGAATACACTCCATCTCAACACCCTCTGACGTCTATGGGCAAGCCAATTCTGTATCCACAAGCCAAGTTTCCCTGGATCCCATACATCCTGACTTTCTGAATGAGCCTGCTGTGGGGAACCTCATCAAACACCTTACTGACATCCATATATACCACATCCACTGCTCGAACTTCATCACTGTGTCTTGTCACACCTTCAAAGAATTCAATCAGCCTCTTGAGGCATAATCTGTCCTTCACAAAGGATACTGACTATCTCTAACCAGACTATACTTTTTGTAAGGTTCTTAACAGCTGGTCTTGAACTAGCCCTCAGCGGACCACAAGCTCCTGATTCGTTCAGGGCTGCTGGCTTGGAAAACTCGATATGTTCTTAGAAGTACACACCCATCCACACAGGTCTTGATGAAGTCAGTCATGGCTGTGGCTTATTTATTCAGATCCCTGAATATGCTCCAGTCCACTGACTCAATGCAGTCCTGTAAATGCTCCTCCACCTCCCTCGACCATACCTCCTCAGTCTCTGCTGGTAGAAGTACAGCCAGCACTGGATTGGGCTTGACAAAGCACAGGCGCAGGGTGGTACAGTAGGCATACTGGATGAGGGTGTAACAGAGGTCAATTGGCTTGACTCCTCTAATTCCACAGGTGACCTGTTGATCATAGTTTGCCAGAGACTTCTTCAAGCTGGCCCAGCTGACATCCCCTGCAATGGTCAGCAAGGTGTTAGGGTGCTGATAGATATCTGAAAGCTATAAAATTACAGGTTCATGAGGAAAGAGTAGCAAACTGGATGTATCTGTTTGTTTGTTATTTATTTAGAGCTAAAGCACAGAGCAGGCTCTTCTGGCCCAACGAACCACACTGCCCAGCAACCAACCTAACTAACCCAAGCCTAGTCACAGGACAACTTACAGTGACCAATTAACCTGCTAACTGATATGCCTTTGGAAGGTGGGAGGAAACCAGAGCACCAGGAGGAAACCCATGTGTTGATGGGGAGGACATACTGGAATTGAACTTTGAATCCTGAACCCCCCAAGCTGTAATAGTCCCCTGTTAACCACTTTGCTATTGTGGTGTAGATGGGTGATCCAGATTGCTCTACCAAAGTGTGGCAAGTCTAAACTCTCGTGCCCATCAAATCCTATGGGATCTCCTAAGTAAAATCTTCACAGACACTGATGAACAATGTTGACTTACAAGCTCTAGAATTTTCCACATTCTGTGTACTTACTCCTTGGCCACAAGTGAAGCAAATAGATTATTGTATTTATTTTCTTTCTTCCTACAGAAACTCTCACTAACCGCAATGCACACCAGACAGAGTATAGTATATTGGGGTAATCTTCCTAGCTAATTCGGTGGTGATCTTTTGAAAAGCCCTTTGAGGGAGGAACAACTTTACTTGCCAAGAAGTATTCATTTTCTCTGTGTGGAGTATTTGATTGCTGTTCAGCACCTATCTGTGAATATAAAGTTGACAGCTATGATTCAGAACCTAAACAACAAGGAGAACAAAATAATATCATGCCTTTTGGCAGAGAGGCTCAGTGTTAAAATCATGAAGTTAAGGGGAGGGTCCATATTGCCTCCTGCTGTGATGTGCTATCTTCAATCCTTCCATTAGCTTTTTAGACAATCTTAAGCTCCAATGCGTGAAATGTGAGAAAGCACATTATAGTACAGAAATTGATTTAAATTATCTCCCTGGTGAATTTCTAATCTTCCCTTTCACAATACATACTGCTGATACAAAATAGGCAATAAAGACTAATTTTATTTGTTGGGGTTTTCATTACTGCAAACCAAATGCTTAAACTGTCCATTCTATTCAGTGTTTCACTCTAATTGACTTTTTTTTCAAAGAAGGTCTGTTCTGTTTGCAGCAGCAGTGGTTTTCTTCCATCCAGACTATTTTCCAGATGCCAACATTGCCTTGAAATATCTGAGAACAGCCAGTCTTACCAGGGAAGTGGTGGATTGAGTCAGTTCATCTACTGCTTCAGAAAACAGTTCTCCTGCATCCAAGACAGAAATAACTGTGTTTTTAATGCCCACTCCAGAGACCTGAGCACATAATCGAGACTAATATTTCTTTACAGTGCAAGTAAGTGGTTCAACATTAGAGGAGCTATCTTTTGCATGAGATTTTAAACTTAGACTCTGTTTGCTCCCCCATGTGTACTAAAAGATCCAAGGGCATCACTTGAAGAAAAGTAGGAGAGACTCCCTGGTGTGTTGCCTGTCACTTGTCCCTCAAACAACTAAGATGATTTGCTCATTTACTTCATTGCTCTTTGTGAGATCTTGTTGTGTGAAACTAGCCTGCTATGCTTTCTACATTATACCCACGATACACTTCAAAAGTGTGTTATTTGCTGTAATGTACATTGGGACATTCTGAGGTCATGACAAATGCTATAGAAGCCATTCACTTTTAATGGCTGTAACTGTGACTTGCAGTACTGAATTTTCAAGTCTTGCCTGCTTCCAAGGGACGTAGATAATATCCATCATTCTAAAGTACACAGATTCATCAAGCAGATGTCTGATACATTACAGGCCAGACCAGGCTCTGTCATCATTTCTCCATGTAAAACCAGTACCAGAATGAGAGGCAAACTGTAATTCTTCCTCATGGTAGGATTATCCAAGTCTTGGGCATTATTGATGGCTCTCAGACACAATTCCAAAGCAATCATTAAATGCAGGAGTTACTACTTTGTCAATGTCAAGTGGTCGGTGGCCACTGGCATAAGATTGTGTTGGTAAACGCACGTATCCCTTGCAGTAGTAATGATTCCATTGTTTTATTTCAGCATTCTGGATCGTGTTGCCTGAAGGAGAATAAAGATGTGCTCCAGGAAATCGAGGACGCTTCCTTCATTTATTACAGCTGTTCAAAAGCAAGAACACTGAATTAAAGTGAATATAGTTAACCTACAGAAATGATCAGAAAATTATCAAATGGATTGTTGTAGCATTAGAGGATGGACTCTTTTTGGCACTTGTGTGCCAAAATGGCAACCACACACAAGCACAGATCAACATTGCACTTTAAAATTAGTAGCTGTTCTGAAAAGTGCTTTGGTGAATTGCCGAGAACTTTAATTCATTTGACACTCTTTTGCTTGCCATTCATTTGTTTCCTTTACTCTTTCCTCTTGGTTCATGCTTTCATGCCTTTTCCGCCTTTAAGTCTTTGTGAGTTGTGGCCTACCCTTTCTTCATCCGGTAAAGTGAATATAGAGTAATCGGCAGGAAAGGATAACACCCCACCACCCCTACCTTAGTCTATACTGCCTTTAAGACAGTAATTATCACAATATATATACCTGACCCAAAACCTTGTGATTTCTTGAGAAAGGCAAAAACCTGGTAAAACATCTGAACAATTTGTGGAGACTTCTGGAACTTCTTTCCCGGTTGCATGATCGAACTTAATCCAAAAGATTCTGGTGATATCTGGAGCAATTAGGTGATATACAAAATACAATGCATACCATTAAAAAATAAATGGAGGATCTGTATTAAGAAAATGACCTGGCTTTCTGCACTTATCTGAATGATCTCAGACATAATCATGATGTGGTTCCAAAATGTCTTTCTGCATTCCTGAATTAAATTACCACGATAGCTTTTCATGATCCTTATTTAGCAAAATGTTAGCATTCGTTCAGAGTTGCAGGCACTTCATTACCCTGTATGGACTACACGTAACTGAGCCATGGATGATGTCAAGTTTGGTCTCAACTGCAAAATATTGCATACTTAAATTACTTCTCACATAATGGCTAGGGTATAGAGGTATTTTGGTGCAGTCCTGTAGAAGAGTGCAGAGTCATAGCAGAAAGGAGTGTAGTTCAGATAAGAATCAACAATATGAAGAAGAACCAGCCTTCAAACTAACTCAGAATAAGAACAGAAAATATTTGAATCACTAAAAACGTCAGGCAGTACATGTGGAAAGAGAAACAAAATGAGCAAGTTGGGCTAAAAAGCCTTTGACAGACTTGTGAGAGAGAGAGAGAGGGAGGAATAACACATGAGTTTGAAGTTGTAGAGAAGTTAGGGAAAAGGATGGATAATGCAAAAGAAATACCTCTGAAGTGATCCATTGGGAGGAGTTGCAGAGGATATCTGGTTGATGGGTTAATGGAGGAGAGCAGGGGGGAGGGATTACTCAGTAGTGAAATGCAGTATTCTAGGACATTGTCAGCAGGTCAGGTTGTGGCAAGAGAGAACTTTAGAGGGCTACCAAGTGGCCCAACAGAAGATGAGCTGATCCCTGATTGGATGTATAGTAATTGCAGAGTGTGGCAAAGGCTGTAAAGGGAAAAGGGGGATTTCTCTGATAGAGTAAGGTCAAGGTCACTCCTGCAGAATGAACACAGATGCTGCACAAAGCTGTCACCCTCTGTTTTCACCACATACAGAAGATTATACTGATCTTACTCAGAATGCAGTAAATTAGAGTGGAAGTAATGTATATGAATCACTGCTTCATTTGGAAGTATATGTATGGCAGAATACAGTATTAATAGTAAGACTCTTGGCAGTGTGGAGGATCAGAGGGACCTTGGGGTCCAAGTCCATAGGACACTCAAAGCTGCTGAGCAGGTTGACTCTGTGGTTAAGAACGCATACGGTGCATTGGCCTTCATCAATCGTGGGATTGAGTTTAAGAGCCGAGAGGTAATGTTGCAGCTATTTAGGACCCTGCACAGACCCCACTTGGAGTACTGTGCTCAATTCTGGTTGCCTCACTATGGGAAGGATGTGGGAACCATAGAAAGGGTGCAGAGGAGATTTACAATGATGCTGCCTGGATTGGAGAGCATGCCTTTTGAGAATAGGTTGAGTGAACCCGGATTTGAGAATAGGTTGAGTGAACCCGGAGCAACAGAGGATAAGAGGTGACCTGATAGAGGTGTACAAGATAATGAGAGGCATTGATCATGTGGATAGTCAGAGGCTTTTCCTTACGGCTGAACTGGCTAGCACGAGAGGGCACAGTTTTAAGGTGCTTGGATGTAGGTACAGAGGAGATGTCAGGAGTAAGTTTTTTATGCAGAGAGTGGTGAGTGCGTGGAACGGGCTGCCAGTGGCGGTGGTGGAGGTGGAAACAATAGGGTCTTTTAAGAGACTCCTGGATGGCTACATGGAGCTTAGAAAAAAAGAGGGCTGTGGGTAAGGCCTAGGTAATTCTAAGGTAGAGATGTGTTCGTCACAGCTTTGTGGGTCGAAAGGCCTGTATTGTGCTGTATGTTTTCTATGTTTCTAAGCGCGTGGATGGTGGGAAGTGAAGGAGTAAAACGACAGGTGAAGCATCTCCTACAGTTGTATGGGAAATGCCATAAGATGGGATGTGGTAAGCGGCAACAGAAGAGTGGACCAGGGACTCATGGAAGGTGGGAAAGAGACAGCGCAACCTTGTTGAAGCCGATAGAATTGTGAAGAATAATCAGTCGACATGATGAAAAATGAAAACCAAGGGAACGTTCTCAGTGTTCTGGCTAGGAAGGAAGGGGTTGATAAAGAGGTGCAGAAAATAGATTAGTTGTGATCAAGGGATCTGTCAACCATGGCAAATGGAAAGCCATATTTCAGGAAGGAAGATGTGCCAGATACGCCTTAAAAACAAGAGTCATCTTTCATTCGAAGTACTCAGCACCACTGAATCTGAGCAGCACAGTCAAGGGTCGAAGGTTAACTTTATTCACAGTGTACGTGCATTTATACATGTTAGGAATTTGCTGTGGCGTGTTGGCTCAACATACCACCAAAAAAATGACATTCAGCAGGTATAAAGAATTAAGAACTATACAAACACGTATTTAGAGGTTAAGATGTTGATATAGAATAAAATATGCTTAAATACATAAATACCAGTATGCATTTACAATATAAACAGCATTGTAAAAAGTGATTTAAAATGTTTATAGTTCAGTGCAGTGACTAAAGTAATAAATGGAGGGACTGGGGTAGGTCTAACTAGAATGGTTGATCAGGTTAATTACCTGGGGGAAGAAAGTTTTAAGATGGTGTGATTTTTGTTTAAGTAGCCCTATAGCGTTTCCTAGAAGGGAATTTTTGGAAAAGGCACTTTGCTGGGTAGGTAGTTTCCTGCCGCATCTTTGTCTCGGACACATACAAGTCCTGCAGTAATGGTAATGACCTTTTCTACTGACCTTACAATTTGTTGTAGTTTTCGTATAATGTGCGAAGATGCTGCACCAAACCAGACAGTAATGGCTGACGTGTGGACGCTCCTGATTGCAGTGTAGAATTGTAGCAGTTTGTCTGGGGAAAATGGAATTTTATAAACTGCCACAATAAATATATCCTCTATTAGTAGAGGAGATATGGTTCTTCCACATGGAGTTCTGTGAAATAATGATGCTCAGGAACCTGAATATTGAAACAGTGCCAACTCTAGAATTGTTGATGATGAGTGGGTGGACATGAGATGCATTTCTCCTGAAGTCGATATGCATCTCTATGGTTTTGAGGGCATTCAACTTAAAGACGCTGTGATTGCACCAGGACACTAGCCATTACTTCCAGATGGTACTTGGATTCGACGCTACTGGTGATTAGTCCGATGACAGTGGTGTCGTCCGCAAACTTTAACAGCTGGATCACTGAAGGTGCAGTCAGCAGTGTATACCAAAAATAGGAGAGGGGAAAGAGTACATCCAGTGGTGCACCAGTGCTGACTGAGCAAGAATTGGGATGTGTGAGGCATTATCATTGCTCAAACTATTTAATTTGTTTGAAGTTCTTCCAATTGATCTGCCCCATGTATCTTCTTGTGCTGAATCAAGCCCTATTAGATATACTGCACTGGACTCTGAGTTGCTTTTCAATCATGATATCTTATCCTTGACCATATCTCAAAGATGACAGAGTGGAATAGCTTGAAGTAAATTGAAGGAGGCATAAAATTGGTTCATTTTTGTTGGATGCTTCCTCTATCTAGAGAAGGCTATTTATCAAATGAATAATTGTATCCACAATCTTTGGAAATCAACCAGACAGCTGTTAGTCATACCATTACTTATCCATTGCTCAGTGAATATTTGAAAATTATACAAATAACACTTGGGAATTATACTTCTGAATGATGTAACTGTCTGTTTCCTGGCATACCATCCTACTCTCCATCTCCCGCAAGTACTTGCATTGTTGCCAAGATAGTTGAAAAACAATTATGTAGTACTGCCAGCTTAGGCTAATGTAGCCATTAGGACACTTCTAAAATCAAAAACCCAAACCTAACTTTAAGTGGTTAAATTGCTTGATCTCTATCTTTTCAAAAGCATAATTTTTCCCCTTTCTTTTTACTCTGCTTTGAAAAAGAAAAAAAAATGATAGGAGCACAGCAGTCATTTGTCAAGTTCATGGTTACTTGAGGAATGCAGATGGTGACAATTGGCAACTGCATATTGGCATCTGAAAATTAGCCCCTAGGTGTATGTGAGTGGTAAATTCTGGGTGGAATAGATGGAAAAGGGACTTGAATTTGTCCTGCTTGCATGCTGTGTGACTCTGAATAACAAATTCTCTCTGTCTGAATCTTATGTACAAGACTTGAAGAGTTCCAGATGGCTATTGTTTGCTAGTAAATGTTTGTCTAGAAGCCATCTCTTCCATCCTGAATTATAAAAGTAAGATTAATATCTGCAGTTCGGGTAATTGCTTTTCGTCTCTCCTGTTCTCTCAGTTTTCAGTCATTTTTCCTTCGTCTAATTCACATACAATACATTATATCGGGCTCTGCCTCTCCTAAGACATTTGCAATGTATTAACCTGTCCAACATTTTCTTTGTTTCCTCCTTGTCTTCCTTCAAAACAAAAAGTCATGACTATAGAGATGAATGATTTATTCTCTTTCAGCTTTCTAGAGAGAGACCTGTATTGAATTGAATTGAATTGACTTTATTTCGTACATCACATACAGGAGGAGTAAAAATCTTTACGTTATGTCTCTGTCTGAATGTCAAATGTGCAAATTATAGTAATTTGTGATAAATAGTATGTACAGTAGAACAATCAAAATAGCTTAGAAATACAATTTGCGTCAGCGTGAATTAACTGGTCTTATGGCCTAGTGGGAGAAGCTCTCACAGAGCCTGTTGGTCCTGGCTTTAAAGCTGAAGTACTGTTTCCCGGATGGTCGCAGGTGGGACAGTTTGTGATTGGGGTGACTCGGTTCTCAATGACCATTCAGGCCCTTTTTACGCACCTGTGCTGTAAATGTCCTGAATAGTGAGAAGTTCGCATCCACAGATGTGCTGGGCTGTCCACACCACTCTCTGCAGAGCCCTGGAATTGAAGGAAGTACAGTTCCCACACCAGGCAGTGATACAGCCAGTCAAGATGCTCTCAATTGTGCCCCTGTTGAAAGCACTTGGGATTTGAGGATTCATGCCGAACTTCTTCAATCGTGTGAGGTGTATTTACAAACCAAGTAAGGTCCTCAGTGATGTGCATACAGAGGAACTTGAAGCTGTTCACTCTCTCAACCCCAGATCCATTGGTGTCAATAGGGGTGAGCCTGTCTCCACTCCTCCTGTAGTCCACAACCAGCTCTTTTGTTTTTGCAACATTGAGGGAGATGTTGTTTTCTTGACACCACTGTGTCAGGGTGATTACTTCTCTGTAGATTGCCTCGTTATTATTTGAGATAAGGCCAATCATTGTAGTATCATCTGCAAATTTAATTAGCGGATTGGAACTGTGAGTAGCGACACAGTCATGGGTGTACAGAGAGTAAAGGAAGGAGTTTAGGACACAGCCCTGGGGGCTCCAACTGAGTAGATTTCTACTCTGTTTTGTGTGAAAAGGATTTCTTGCTGTCAAGGATTAAACAATTGAACTTAAATTTGAAGATTATCACCCTTTATTTTGGCAGTTCCCCAGCAGAAATTGATTCTCTCTATCCACTTATATAATTAAACTGAGGAATTCAGGGTGATTAAATAATCTTTAATCTCTACCCTCCACAGAAAAAAAGACCACTTTCAAAGAATGCAAGGTTTTTTCCTTAAATGTTTACCTTTTTTCACTGATTATCTTTTTTCTATCCTTTCAATGAATGTTTAACAAAGCAAACTATAAAGCCCAATGAAAGTGATCCAACCAAGGCTAAAAAGGTAAAGGTTATATGACAGCAAAAGACTAAAATCTGTCATCAAAAGCAGTACGTCTTAAGGATTGAGAATATTTCATAATTTGTCATAGGAGAAAGCTGACATTGATAAGGAAAGTGAAAAATGTATTCTATAAAAGCTTCTATAGAAAAATAAAACAAAGACATCAAGAAAAATTATTGTGGAGCCCTTATTCACTGAGACAAGCAAAAATCATATTGGAAAACAAGGAATGGAAATAAATTAAATGTCTTCCCAGAATGTCTTTCCAGAAAACAACATATAAAACCTTCCAGAAACACTAAGGAGTCAGAGAGATAGAGTCAATTTGCGTATTACAACACAGATTAGGCCATTCAGCCCATTGGTGCATATTGTTTCTTGCAGAGCAATGTCACCAGTCATCTTTACTCCTTATGTCACGCAACACTGCAACAGGGAAACCAAAAGAAACTCATACAGCCTCAGGGATAATATGCAACTGCCACATTTCCTGAGGATATGAAGTTGGGTGGTAGTGGGACTGTGAAGAGAAGGCACTAAAGCTTCGGGTGATATAAGCAGGCTAAGTGAGATGACAAGATCATAGAAGTGAATAATGGAGGAAGTTTTTCAGTTTATCCACATTGACAAAGAAAGGGAGAAAGAGGGACTTACAAAATACAAAATGCTCAGGGCAAACTTGAAGCAGGTCTGTGGACAGGACTGCTTTTCACCATGAACATGGGAACACGTTCCTCCAAGTTACACTAGGATGAGTTAAGTTCAAAATCTTCCACAGTTAGAGTGAGTAACAAGATAACGGAGAGCAGGAGTGATTGCCAATATAAATGGGGATAGCTTATTAAGTGTTCATTGGAGTGAGATGTTTTGAAGAAAAAGAGTTCTAGCTTGTGCTGCTCTGTGAACCTTGATTAGTTTCAGAACTGACGGGCTCAAGCCAACCAAGGTTGTTAGTGATGATATTGACCATGGATGGGGTGTCCAGGTTAAGGAAGAACTACTTAATGGGAGCATCAGTAATATAGCAGTTATCACAAAGTTACCAGAGTACCAGTAATCGCCAATCAGTTTCAGTCCCTGTTGCTACCTGTGAGGAGTTTGTAGGTTCTCCCAGTGATGACATAGGTTTCCTCCAGGTGCTCTGGTTTCCTCCCACATTCCAAAGATGGAAAATAAAGCTAATCTTATTTTCAGCTTAATGGTCCTTGTGAGACCACATGTAAAATAGTGCGTACAAGTCACGGCCCCTTGCCAAAGGAGTATATACTGATATCGACAGTGTTCTCCATATTAATTCCTGGGTTGAGGATGAAATGGAATTAAATTGCTTAAGCATGTATTTTATCTAATTTACTGGAATGAGAGGTGATTTCATCAAGACATACAAAATGCTTATTGTGGTTGGTAGTGATGATATTGGCCATGGTTGGGGTGTCCAGAACCAGAGATAACAATTAAGATTAAAAGAAAGAGATCGGAAGAAATTTCTTCATCCCAGATGATAGTAAGTTTTTGGAATTCTTTATCCAAACATTTGGAAGTTCAGTTGCTCAACATATTTGGGTCAACGATCAATGATTTTTTTGGATATTAAGGGAATCAAAATGTAAGACATGGGTAGAGCACATTGGCACAGTAAAATATCTTCTATGAACTTACTAAATCTTCCAGGAAGAATGAAGAGTTGAATTGTCTTCACCCACTTTTATTTCTAATGTCCTTATTGAAGGCAGTGTTTGTGCAATTTTTGACTTTGTGCCTTAGATCAATAAAACAATAAAACAAAGTGAAAGCATGGAGTTAGCAAATGCCGTATGTTTTTCAGATCATACAGTAGTAAAGATACTGAACTTTTGTTTCTCCCACAAACACAAAACTTCAGAGAAGCCATACACAAAATGCTGGAGGAAATCAGCAGGTCAGACAGCATCTATGGAAATGAATAAGCAGTCAATGTTTTGGGCCAAGACACTTCATTAGGATTGGAAATGAAGGGGGAACACATCAGCGAGGAGGTGAAGGTGGAAGGATGGAAAAAGTAAAGGGCTGGAGAAGAAGGCATCTGAGAGGAGAGGAGAGTGGACCACAGGAGAAAGGGAAGAAGGAGCAGCACCAGCAGGGAACTGACAGACAAATGAGGAAAAGAGGGAGGAGGCCAGAGTGGGGAATAGAAGAAGAAGGAATGGGGAATGGAAAAGGAAAGAAAAATACTTGAAGGAGAAATTGGTATTCATGCCATCAGGTTGAAAGCTATCTAGATGGAATATGAGGTGTTGCACCTCCACCCCGAGGGTGGCCTCATTGTGGCAAAAGAGGAGGCTAAGGACTGACATCTTGGAACAGAAATGGGGATAGGAATTAAAACGGTTGGCCACCAGGAAATTCTGCTTTTGGCAAATGAAGCGGTGGAGGCCACATCAGGAGCACCAGGTCCAAAGGATGACCCCAGCAGACTCACAGGTGAAGTGTTGCCTTAGCTGGAAGGACTGTTTGGGGGCCTGAATGGAGGTGAGGTAGGAGCTGAATGGGCAGGTTGGCATTTCTGTTGTTGGCAGGGATATGTACCAACAGGAAAATTAATAGGCAGGGTCGAATAGACAAGGTAATTATGGAGAGAGCAATCCCAAAGAAGACTTGCAATTCAGTGGCAAAGATAATAAAATCCAATTTAACCACTTTAACTATACCAGCACGGAAGTTCTGGCAAACGTAAAGTAGGCATGAGAATTTTTAGAAGCGTGGTTCTCTTCCAATAACTCGGTAAACAAACATATCAAAATAGACACCGTCTACAAACCTCTAAGAGCCAAAGAAATGCGGGCCAATAGAATTCAAAGGTCAGCTGAAGGGATAACCAATAAAAACTGATGAAGGAGAATGGGGGGGGGGTTGCTATATAAATGCAAGAGTCCCAGCGAGTAACATTAACAACTGAGCACTGAGAATATCACCTCAACTGGTAATGAAATGTCTACAAGCTAATTGCCAAATCCGGCAAGCACTACAACATCAAACAGGAGTATCTGTACATTAGATGACCCTGACAGGAAATGATAAATTAGTGATGGTAGGGAGTAACAATATGTAACTACGGTAAGCTATAATCATGAAGTATTTAATACTATACAAATAATTAGCAGATATTGAATGAGATCTGCATGTACTGAGAGATCACAGTAAAAGGCATCTGCCTGCCTTCTAAAAGAAGTGTATAAGTGGACAGTTGTGACAGTAACATTGTTTTGTGCAAGAGAGAAAATTAGTATATCATTTCTCGCTGCTAACCGATATGGTTTCACTTGAATAATGAAATCTGTCAAAAGCACTGGCTTCCAGGCAATTTCCACCTCAGTGACTATAGCAACTACTGCAAATATTTTGCAAACAACAGCAGAGGTGCTCTAGCCACAAACATTTCCCCTCCATCAATGGACTGTAACATCATATAAATGCGTTAACAAAATATCTCAACCCTCTCTTGTCCAATACCATCATGTTTGATATTAGTTTAAGATGATAAATATTTCAATATACAAGTTAAGAATAAATATGTTACATTAGAATAATGGAGGGTTTTCTATGTTGTTTTCTGGGGAGACATGCAAGAATCCAGAAATGGAAACATCCAGCTGGGCCTCAGTGATCTATTTATTTATTTAGAGATGCAATGCGGAAAATTGGCCCATTCAACAGAAGCTTTGAGATTAATCCTGTAGATTATAATGGAAGGGTTACAGAAAGTAATTCAGTAATAAGAAGATTAAAATATATGAAATATAAAATATGCTTATATTTATGAAGCATAATGTTAGGACAAATAATTCAAGAGTCATGCCGTTCCTAACATTGCCAATATGATTCATTCCTAAAATAAATTTTAAGCAATTGTGAAACACTGTACTTTTGGAAACTGAATCTACAGTCAGTGCCACTTCTTTGTACAGGAGGTACGTTCGGTACAGGAATGCATGTCAGAATCAGAATCAGGTTTATTATCACTGGCATGTGTCGTGAAATTTGTTAACTTAGCAGCAGTGGTTCAATGCAACACATAAAATAGAAGATAAATAAATAAATTACAGTATATGTATATTGGAGATTAAAAATCGTGGTAAAACAGAAATATATATATATATATAGAAAAAATGAGGTGGTGTTCACGGGTTCAATGTCCATTTATGAATCGGATGTCAGAGGGGAAGAAGCTGTTCCTGAATCACTGAGTGTGCGCCTTCAGGATTCTGTACCTCCTACTCAAAGAAAAAAGGGCATGCCCTGGGTGCTGGGAGTCCTTAATAATAGAAGCTGCTTTTCTGAGACACCGCTCCTTGAAGATGTCCTGGGTACTTTGTAGGCTAGTACCCAAGATGGAGCCGATGAAATTTATGACACTCTGCAGCTTCAAACCGTTCTATGCAGTAGCGCCCCCGCCCCCACACCAGCCAGCAATGCAGCCCGTCAGGATGCTCTCCATGGTACGTCTATAGAAGTTTTTGAGTGTTTTTGTTGACGTACCAAACCTTTTCAAACTCCTAATGAAGTATAGTCATTATCTTGCCTTCTCTATAGCTGCATCGATATGTTGGGACAAGGTTAGGTCCTCAGAGATCTTGACACCCAGGAACTTAAAAATTGCTCACTCTCTCCACTTCTGATCCCTCTATGAGGATTGGTATGTGTTCCTTCGTCTTACCCCTCCTGAAGTCCACAATCAGCTCTTTCGCCTTACTGACGCTGAGTGCCAGGTTGTTGTTGCGACGCTCCACTAATTGGTATATCTCGCTTCTGTACATCCTCTCATCTCCATCTGAGATTCTACCAGCAATGGTTGAATGATCAGCAAATTTATACTTTATACTTTATTATCACCAAACAATTGGTACTAGAATGTACAATCTTCACAGCGATATTTGATTCTGCGCTTCACACTCCCTGGATTACAAATATAAAATATTAAAAATTGTTAAAATTAGTAAATATTAAAAATTTAAATTATAAATCTTAAATAGAAAATAGAAAAATGGGAAGTAAAGTAGTGCAAAAAAACCAAGAGGCAGGTCCGGATATTTGGAGGGTACAGCCCAGATCCGGGTCAGGATCCATTCAGCAGTCTTATCACAGTTGGAAAGGAGCTGTTCCCAAATCTGGCCGTACGGGTCTTCAAGCTTCTGAACCTTCTCCCGGAGGGAAGAGGGATGAAAAGTCTGTTGGCTGGGTGGGTCATGTCCTTGATTATTCTGGCAGCACTGCTCCGACAGTGTGCAGTGTAAAGTGAGCCAACGGACGGAAGATTGGTTTGTGTGATGTGCTGCGCCGTGTTCACGATCTTCTGCAGCTTCTTTCAGCCTTGGACAGGACAACTTCCATACCAGGTTGTGATGCACCCTAGAAGAATGTTTTCTATGGTGATCTATAAAAATTAGTGAGAGTTTTAGGGGACAGGCTAAATTTCTTCAGTTTTCTCAGGAAGTAAAGGCGCTGGTGGGCCTTCTTGGCAGTGAACTCTGCTTGGTTGGACCAAGTCAGGTCATTTGTGATACTGACCCCGAGGAACTTAAAGCTTTTGACCTGTTCCACTTGCGCACCACCGATGTAAATTGGGTCATGCAGTCCGCTACTCCTTCTGAAGTCAACAACCAATTCCTTCATCTTGCTGACATTGAGGGATAGGTTATTGTCTTCGCACCATGCCACCAGGTTCTTAATATCCTCTGTGTACTCAAACTCATCATTACCCGAGATACGTGTTTTATAGATAGATGGTGTTTTAGCTGTGCCTAGCCACACAGTCATGGGAAAAGAGAGAGGAGAGCAGTGGGCTAGCACACATCTCTGAGGTGCATGTTCATGGTCTTCTGCTGCTATAGCCCATCCACTTCAAGATTTGATGTGTTATGCATTCAGAGATGCCCTTCTGTACACCACTGTTGTAACACATAATTATCTGAGTTGCTGTCATGTTCTTGTCAGCTAGAACCAGTCTGGCCATCCTCCTCTGATTTCTCTCATTAACAAGACATTTTTGCCCACAGAACTTCTGCTTGCTGGATGTTTTCTGTTTTTCGCATCATTCCCTATAAGCTCTACTGACTGTTGAGCATGAAAATCTCAGGACGTCAGCAGTTTCTGAGGTACTCAACCCACCCCATCTGGCACCAACAATTATTTCACAGTCAAAATCACTTAGATCACATTTCTTCACCATTCTGATGCTTGGTATGAACAACATCTGAACTTCTGGACCATGTCTGCATGGTTTTATGCATTGAGTTGCTGTCACATGCTTGGCTGATTAGATACTTGCATTAACAAGCAGGTGTACAGGTGGACCTAAGAAAGTGGCCACAGTATAAATTTCAAGAGCATCACATTACTGGATAATCTAGTTTTGATTTATACATACCAAATTTATGGGAAAAATACTGGAAAGGAAAGTCAGTTTCCTCTTTCTTCACCACCTCATTTGTCCACCTCCACTGCCCATAAGTTATCAAACTGCTTCTCTACACCCTGCAAAGGAAGGGCAGACTGGGAGAAAATCCAGGAATGTGAGATGCAGTGGGTCATGGGAGACTTTGTGCAGAACACTCTGAAGGTTAACTTGCAGGTTAAGTCGGTAATGAGGAAGGCAAATGCAATATTAGCATTCATTTCAAGATGTCTAAAATACAAGAGCAAGGATGTGATGCTGAAGCTTTAAGGCTGGTGAGGCCTCACCTTGAGTATTGTGAACAATTTTGGGCCCCTCATCTTAGAAAAGATGTGCTGGGTTTGGAGAGAGTCCAGAGGAGGTTCACAAGGATGATTCTAGGAATGAAAGGGAACAAGGAACGCTTGATGGCTCAGAGATGCAGAGAACTTTCTTTAGCCACAGGATGGTGAATTTGTTGCTACATGCAGCTGTGGAGGCCAGATCATTGGGTGTGTTTAAGTCAGAGATTGATTGGTTCTTGATTGGACATAGCATCAAAGGTTATGAGGAAAAGGCTAGGAACTGTGGTTGAGGAGGAGATAGAAAAAGGGATCAGCCATGATTGAGTGGTGGAGCAGACTCAATGGGCCAGATGGCCTAATTCTGCTCCTATGTCTAATGGTCTTATGGTCTAAATTTCCTCCAGCAGGTCACTGGAAGAATAAGCATCAATGTCTTGGTCCTTGCTGCAAAACATCATAAGCAAGCTCACTGTGGCCCCATTAAGATATGTTCTGTTCTACTTATAGGATGTTTCTTAACACATGCAAATTCATTCCTATCTAATCAATTCACAATGACTCCAAATTGGACCTTGTGACCTTTAGCTAATTTATAACATATGCATCACTCCTTGAGTATCACCACTCTTTGAAATACGAGCTGCAAATGTGGTTTGAAGTGATAAGAATAGGAAAGTAAAACTACAAGAAAAATAACAATTTAGACTCTAATCCAACACAACCCACATTCCACACACTTCTAATTCGAGCTGTTCAAAGATCAGATTCATATTAAAGTTATTTTGCCTAGAACTGTGACATTTTCTCTTTTTGAATCAGTGTGTGCTATTGTCATTTCTAATCTATTCAGTGATATAAGCTTTCATTTGATGTTCATATCAGGCACCAAGAGTGGTTGGAAGCTTTCAAAAATTATGTCTTTTATGTTTACATAAATGCCAAACATTTTTGATATCCATAGAATGCCATCATTGAGCTCTTTGAAATCTCATAATAGGAACCATAACGGCAATAGTGTTAAAATGCATTAGGTTTGTTACAAGGTTCTTTGCATTTGTCCTGAAAAATTAATGCTCCTGATGCAGACTGATCTGGTTGTCCTTGGGAAAAGGACAGAAACATTACAGAATACTGAAGCTCTGCCATCACTGAGAATGCTGAACTCTCAACAACAATGAAGTGAGCTATCTCAAAGCTGACAGAGGTGCAAGAGATGGGAATGGTTTGTAGTGTCAGCAGTAGACATTTTAAAATCTGTTCCACTGCTTCTACTTTCGTTTAGTTAGAAATTAGGGATGGTTAAATGTTAAAGCATAAATTTGGGTATACAATTTTTCAGATATTACAGTTCCTGATTTGTCATGACAGCTCATTATTAGTTTGACAATGTTGTTAGGCTGGCTCAGGTGCTTCATTTCCACTAGCTGAGAGCACATAAAACTTTCAGGTGATAATGTCAAATTTTGTGCAACACCAACGCTGTTGAAGTGTGAAACAGTTGAATGGACATGTGATATTTAAAAGGATGAAATATTTCTATATTTGTTAATTATTGATTGGGAGATTGATGGGTATTTGATCTGCATTCCTGGATACAATGAGATTCAGGATTTGAGAGAGTGATATAGGATGAGGTATTCCAAGCAGCATTGACCCATGCATCTCCAAGAAGAGTCTCACATTCGGAGTAAAACCAACAACTGCACTGCAGGCCATACCTACTTTGCCAATGGACATCACTTGAAGACATGCTGTTTCCAAGACTGTGGCGTAGAAGCATGATTGATATAAGCCAAATTATTCTCCTTGCTCTTTGGTAGAGAGCAGCAGGTCGTGTGACAGGGTCCTCCTGGATGGCATACGTCCCACTAGAAATATTGACAGCAACAAATAATAATTTTCCTGCAATTTTAAAGACCATAACCACTTGAGAGTTAATTGACTAATTGAAGAAGTTTCTGAATCTTTTAAAAGTGAGCATTCCACAATGGCTCCTCTGAAGGCTGTACACAAGACTATCAAAATACTCAGAAACCTGTCAATCCATCGCTCACATTCATCAGCAGGCAGAAATCAATTCCTAAATGCTATAGTAGTGCTTTTCCAGGTGCAAGTCAAACTTGGGCTGGTGAAGTAATTACGAGTCAAGTAGAATTTGCAAGAAATTAGATCCAGTAGAACTGAGGAATAATCACTGTTCTTCACTCTTCAGACAACTATTCTCTGGAAGCTTATCCTGAACCCAAAGTCCAATCACCAAATCTGTGGGTTCCATCTGCAGGGAACGCCAGATCACATTCTACATCAATGGCCACTGCTATCAAATACTATAATTCACCTACACCAACACAACCTCACTTTCAGCACTCAGAGAAGGAAAGTGTGCAAGCACTTCAGATGTTATTGAATCTTGCATCAGCAGGTCCATACAATTGATTCATCATAAAAGGGTTATCGAAGTATGTCAAAGAATTTCTTGACCAATCATCTCTGGACTATTTTCCCAGGCATAGCAAGAAAGTATTTAAAATAAGTTAATGAAGAACTTGCTTAAGCTGGCTTAGGTGCATCATTTTCACTAGCTATGGCATGTAAAGCTCTGAGATGATGATGTCAAATTTTGTGCACCACTATCACAAGGTCTCCCACAACATAAGATCACAGGGGGAGAAGAGGAGAGTGAGTGCCAAGCAGGAAAATTGATTGGCAACTAACACATAACTCTGGCTTAATGGAATACATCATAGCTTTTGAAGTGGGAAGCACTGGTCTTTTTTCATCTCCCATGTGAAAAGATTCCAATATTTAAAATGAATGCAGCTGCTGGACAAACTCAAATTCTTTAAAAGCATTAAAAAGTATAAAATGTTCAAAACAATTAGAAAAATCTAATTTAACAAATTGTTCATTAAATCTCTTGCAGGCTTTCTGTTGCACTGAAATGAATAATTAGAGGAAGGGTGGTAATTTATTTGGGGGTGGTGGGGGAGATGAACATTAGGGAAGGTCTGGTAGCCTAGTGTTTGCTGTAATGCTCTTAAAGCGCCAGCCACCTATGTTCAATTCCCACTGCTGTCTGTAAGGAGTTCGTATTTCATGCCATGACCACATGAGTTTCCTCCAGGTGCTTCAGTTTCCTCCCAAATTTGAAAGGCATATGTTTAACGGGTTAATTTGTCCGATGAGTATAATTGGGCACCACAGGTTCATTGGGCCGGAGGGGTCTGTTACTATGCTATATTTCTAAGTAAATAAATAATGCCAACCTAGAAGTAATGGTTCATCAAATCCAAACAGTAAATAGAGGGGAATGCCCTTAACTTTGCTCTCCTAAGCTGGATTTATGAATATGGAAAAGAAATGGCTGCATCTTCAATGTTTGCACTTTTGTACAGTACCAGGTACAGGGGGCTCTGGATAGAGGTAGTGCCTTTGATGTCTGGCATGCTGCTCCCTACTAGACAGGGTGGACGGGCATCACTGGTTCTCATCCATCTCCTAAATCTGTCACGTGTTGGCTCCAAGCGCCATACCCCGATAAACCACTTCAGCTGGCGGGCTAAACGACGTGAGCGCTACAGGAGCCTCCACTCCCGCACCAACAGGCACAGGAAGAGCTTATTCCCTGAGGCTGTGACACTGCTGAACCTCTCATCACAACGTTAAGCAGTATTGCATCGTATTGTACTGTCTCAGTACTTTTATATTTGTGTGCTGTAGCACTTTTTTTATTCGCAGTTATTTTGTAAATAACACTACTCTTTGCACTTCTGGTCAGATGCTAAATGCATTTCATTGGCTTTGTATCTGTAGTCGGCACAATGACAATAAAGTTGAATCTAATCTAACCTAATCTAAAAATGTTAACACGGCACCACCGGGCGAAAGACTTCCATGATTAAGTCACCGGCTGGGACGGAAAGGTTCTCAGGTGAACTATAGTGGCCATGTGTTCACAACCAAGGCGAGCCACCTAGTCGGAGGAAATTGGCTGTGGTCAAACCTGCAGAGGAATGGGCTCTGCCAGGTTTCAGATGCCCAAGACACGCCGCATGATGAGCACACCAAAAAGCTGGTGCAAAGCTTGTCATGACGGTGCCCCAACAACTCCACCAGGAGTTAAGGGCGCAAAAAGAAGAAGAAGAAGAAGTACACATTTGCATTGAATTTTCAGTACTAAATCTGGATCCTAGATTCGGCAATGACTCATTTACTGACAATCAGACTTGGAACAATAGTAATTACCTCATGATTTGGAGAAGACCAGGGTTAATCTTCCTCAAGTGACCTGGGCAATTGACAAACATCAGAATCAGATGTAATATCACTGACACGTGTTGTGAAATTTGTTAACTTTACAGCAGCAGTATAATGAAATACATGATAAATAAATATAGAGAAAAAACAGAGTTACATTAAGTATATTTCTGTCTATTAATTAAGTAAATTAAAATAAGTTGTGCAAAATAACAGAATTTAAAAATAGTGAAGTCATGCTCATGGGTTCAATGCCCAATTAGAAATCAAATGGCAGAGGGGAAGAAACTGTTCCTGAATCGCTGAATGTGTGCCTTTAGGCTTCTGTGACAGTGTGAAGGGGGCATGTCCTAGGTGGCGGGGATCCTTAACGATGGACACCGCCCTCTTAAGACACCTCTCCTTGAAGATATATTGGATATTGCGGAGGCTAGTATCCATGATGGAGCTGACCGATTTTACAAGTTTCTGCAACTTATTTCGATCTTGTTTTGATCTTATTTCGATTTCGACCCACCCCTTACCAGATGGTGATGCAGCCAATCAGAATGCTCTCCATGATACATTTGTAGAAGCTTTCAAGTGTTTTTATTAACAAGCGAAACCCCCTCAAACTCCTAATGAAATATAGTCGTTGGCTTGTCTTCTTTATAGCTGCATCAATATGTTACATCCAAGTTAGGTCCTCAGAGATATTAACACCCAGGAACTTGAAAATGCTCACTTTCTCCACTTCTGGTCCCTCTATGAGGATTGGTTTGTGTTCCCTCATCTTAACCTTCTTGAAGTCCACAATCAAATCTTTGGTCTTGCTGATGATGTGGAGTTGCTGCGACACCACTCAACTAACTGGTGTATCTTGTTCCTGTATGCCCTTTTGTCACCATCAGAAATTCTGCCAACAATGGTAATTTTCTTTGTATCTGAATTTCCTTGCAATTTTGTGCGCTGTGCAGATTGATAGCTATAATTTCACATTGAAATGGTGATCACATTTCAAAAGTGCTTCTTGGTCTGGTGTTTGAGGATGTCTAAATGTTCTGACAGATGCTTTATCACTATAATCAGTGCAAATGAAACCAAACAGCTACTGTTGGAGTCAGTCAATCTGCAATATCAGTTTTATCTTGAAGTATCCTCAATAATCTACATGAGTGTCTGAAGACAACAGTTCAGTCAATCTGTACAATCTTGTTGCAAATAAGAAAATTTACATAATTGTGTTGAATATAAAATAACCTCTACAAGAGAATAAGCTATTGATTTTGATCAAAGTAATAATGCAACTAATTGGATCAAGGAGGTTAATCAATATGATCTGTGATCAAAAACAATCTGATCTTTGTGTAAATGGAACTACACAACAAGCCCAACAATTCAAGATAAAGAGGCTTTCCTAACATTATTATTTTTTTGAAGTTTTTTTGATGTTAAGCAGAATTAAGAAGTTAATTTATGTTATATTTTTTAGAGATACAGAATGGAACAAGTCTTCCAGCCCACTGTGCTGCACCGCCCAACAACCCACTGATTTAACCTGAGCCCAATCACAGGACAATTTACAATGAGCAATTAATCAACTAACTGGTACATCTTTGGACTGTGAGAGGAAACTGGAGCACCCGGAGGAAGCTCACACGCACACAGGAAGAATATACAAATTGAACCCTGAACTTTGACACTGGATATGCTTCTGTGGTAGTCTTCAATGAAATTAACTTCTGTTCCCATTACATATCTGGGGGTGCACCATTGAGCCCTCTGGAGACATTGTGGGCTTATCAACGAAACATCAAAGAAGGAGGGTCCCCACCTGCTGACCCCGATGACGTACCTACCCTCCCTCCTTGTCACCACTCCAAATCGACTGCCAACATCGAGAGTGCCAACTTACCATAGGGATTGAAACACCAAGTCCTAGTAGCTCTACTACTAATCTACTGCACAATTTTAATCATTCATTTTTGCTGGCCAAAAGATTAAATTGTCCATGTCATTTATTGAGTATTCTTCATTCAGCTGAACAATTGTATAATTACTTGGGTCATTTCAG
This sequence comes from Mobula birostris, assembly GCF_030028105.1. NCBI lineage: Eukaryota > Metazoa > Chordata > Chondrichthyes > Myliobatiformes > Myliobatidae > Mobula > Mobula birostris. Next base: position 80,946,174 of record NC_092379.1, on the reverse strand, counting down.
AGAATAGTGGAAAAGTACAGTGATGCAACAATTAAAACTGTCAGCTTACAGCTCCAGTGAGCAGAGTTCAACCCCGACCTGCTGTGCTCCCTGTGTGCAGATTCCATATTCTCCTCCATGACTGCATGGGTTTCTTCTCGCATCCCAAAAATGTGCTAGTTCACAAGTTAATTAGCCTCTTCAGAATTGCTCCTTGTGTGTAGCTGAGTGTAAAATCTGGGAGGGAGTTCAAATGAATGAAAGCAGAATAAAATGAGTTAGAGAAAGCTTACTGTGTAAAAAACAATGGTTGTTTGATGGTTGGGGTGGACCTGGTGAGCTGGAGGCCTATTCAGTGCTGCATTTATATATGACCAGTGGGATGGATTTGCCATCTGCTGCAGTCCTGCGGGCATCTTCTGACAGGTGGGAACAGGGAATTTCTACATGTCTTTTCTTCCCCACCACAAACCTACCAACGCTCAACAATCAGGGGCTGTATCAAGCCGAGCAATGCTTCGAATTTGCTCAGCTGTCTCTCACTCTCCCAGTCGGTGAGGCTGGCTGGCGCCTACCCTTTCTGCACTTGCTCACTCATTTTTGTCACAGCTGATTCTGCAATCCTCTCCGACACACTGCTTTTGGTCATTTCTGATTTATGAACATTTCTCAGGAACAGACTCTGCCCTAATCTGGGGACTGCTTTTACGACCAACTATAACTCAACTAAATTTGTAATGGGCTGGATTTACATAAAGGGTGGGATAAGATAAGGATACTTGAATATTGCAGGGCATAGCTTTAAAGCGAGAGGGGAAGTTTAAAGGGGATATCAGAATCAGATTTAATATCACCAATTATTATGTTGTGAAATTTCTTCATTTCATGGCAGCAGTACAATGAAATGCAGAGACAATAAAAATAGAGAAAAAAACTGAGTTACATTAAATATATACGCATAAAATAGTTAAGTTAAAGTACGTAGTGCAAAAGACAGGAATAAAAAGTAGTGACATAGTGTTCATGGGTTCAATGTCCATTTAGAAACTTCATGGCAAAAGGGAGGATGTCACAACCACGGATTCGGCAGCTCAGCAAATTCGGCAATTGAACTAGTGAATATGCATGTGTCAGCTAGTTATTATTTCATTGTGATAGTATTTTTTACTTCATTCGTTCCATTGTAGTTCTTGTTGAGACTTGGACACAGCAACGCTTCGCTGCCTGCTTGCTTTCCACCTTGCTTGAGAAATGGGACTGTCAAGTCAACTGACTCTGAAGACTAGCGGTATTCCCTTTATTCTCAGTTGTTCTTTTCAGCCGCAGTGTCGGCTTTTTTTTTCCATTTGAGAGTTTTAGTTAATGGCCCTATTCAGCCAAGTGTTTATTGTTTTCTTTTCTCTTTAACACTGTTCACATTAAAGTCTGTGAACTATTAACCTGCTACAGCGTCTCTCATTCCACACTTGGGCCATATCCGAAGCTGGTAACAGAAGAAGCTGTTCTAGAATCACTGGATGTGTACCTTCAGGCTCCTGTACCTCTTTCCAGATGGTAACAGTGTGAAGAGGATATGTTCTGGGTGGTGGGGGTCCTTAATGATGGACGTTACCTTCCTAAGGCACCGTTACTTGAAGATGTCTTGGATACTGCAGAGGCTAGTACCCATGATGGAGCTGACTAATTTTTACCTGGTTTCTGCAACTTATTTTGATCTTGTACAGTAAATCCACCCCATACTGATGCAGCCAGTCTGAATGCTCTCCTCAGTATATATGTAGAAGTTTTCGAGTGTTTTTGTTGACAATCCAAATCTCCTCAAATCCCTAATGAAATATATCCACTGTATTGCCTTCTTTATAGCTGCATCAATATATTGGCTCCAGATTAGGTCCACGGGGATATACGTAGGGCAAGCTTATTTTAAAAATATATAGAGATTAGTAGGTGCCTCAAATAAACCTTGAGATGTGGTAGTGGAATCGATTCAAAGCTGTTTCAGTGGCAACTGCTCTGCTTGTGGCCAGAAGGAACTAGAGAGAGATGTAAACACAACTCAGAGCATCATGGAAATCAATCTCCTCTCCATGGGCTCTGTTTTTACTTCTTGCTGTCTCAGTAAAACAGCCAACATAATCAAAAAACCAACTAAGATGGACTTTTTTTTCACCTTCCTATCTCATTAAAGGCCTGAAAGCACGTAACATCAGGGTCAAGGACAGCTTTGATCCTGCTGCCTCCTTCATATCGTCCACTATCTTTAATTGGTTAAATTTCTTACCAGTCTCAAATTCAGCATCAACAGGTAGAAGTCTTCTCGAGACCTCACCACCCAGCTATTTTATTTCACTCCTTTAAACTCTCTCTTTAGCCTTTTAGATTTCACCCTAATTTTCTACTTCAGTAGCTGTTAAACATTAGTTAATAAGGTTGCCGTGAAGGCCCTTGTAAGAATTCATAACTTCAGTGGTGCTGAAAATCCTACAAACATATAGTGAAACCTTCTCGAGAAAAAATGGAAGATAGAATATTCCAATCATAAAGAAGAGAAAATCTGAGACGCTGGAAATCTGAGCAACACACGCACAATGCTGGAGGAACTCAGCAGGCCAGCCAGCATCTGTGGAAAAGAATACAGTTGACATTTCAGATCAAAACCTATATTGTTCTTTCACCTTCTCCTTCCTCATCATCGAAGGCCTCACACAACACTTCCAGAAGCAGCAGCTATTTATTCACACTTCTTTGCATTTAGAGCATTGTATTCACTGTTCACCAGGGTGAAATCTTTATATTGTGTATGTTAAGCAAAGACAGACTGATGTATTTACAGAAAGCCTTCCATTCATTCCACAAAAAAAAATTGTCCAAAACTTCCAGTCGCCAACTAGCCTAATTCTTTATCTTACATCTGTTTTGACCTGACCTCAATTTCTGGCATTTCTCCAAAAAAATTCAAACTAAGAGAAAGGGACAGCATACCTTCTGACAAAACACAATAACACCTTCTGGAAACATTGAGTTTAGTAATTTCAAATTACCAACATTTTCAACAAGTGACTTTTAGATTTCCAGCATTCTCTGCATTCCTCAGATAAGTATTAAATATTCTCAATTTGTGTCCTCTTTTATTCCCATAACAACCATCTTTCATTTCCTTCCAATTTCAGAGTCAGAATCAGTTTTAATATTACTAAATTGTATGTTGTGAATTTTGTTGGGTTTCAGTAGCGGTACAGTGCAAAGGCATAAAAATGTTCTCACCACACATCTATAGAAACTTGCAGGGGTCTTTGGCTCCTCAAGTTCCTAACAAAGAAGAGCTATTGCTGTACCATCATCATGATTCCATTAATCTGTTTAGTCTAGGATAGATTCTCAGAGAAATTGACACCCAGGAACTTCAAGTTTTCCTCACTCTTATGAAAGAGCATCAACCTGAAATATTAATCAGATTTCTCTCTCCACAGATGCTGTCTGACCTGTTGAATATTTCCAGATGCTGTCTGACCTGTTGAATATTTTGGATTATCAGCACTCTCACTACTGTAATTTTGTTCCATAATTACAGGTTGCATTTGTTGCTATTTGAACCAGTTGGTTCTCTGCCACATTTAATCTTTGCTTCCTTCAAGGGTGTGAGATCTTTGCTAGCAAAAAGTAACTCCAGCCACAGAACAGAATGAAAAATTATAACCACCCTCATCCATTTCTTTCAACCCATTTATCCACTCGTTACATTTATAAACCATAGATAAGTACATGTTCATTCAGATTTAAATACAGTAACCAAGCATAACAAGTTTCTGCCAGGGGCAGTGCAGTTTGATGAATGATTGTTATTTTTCTAATATTGTGCATCAATCTACCATCTCTTTTATTAAAGTTTTAGTCTGGTTTAATTGAACCATACTTCCTGCCTGAACACATTAAATCAAGCTTTAAATGTTAAATGATCACAGATGGCAATCAAAAATACGGTGACACAAATTGCTGGAACACTGCTCAGTAAACCAACTGGAACATAATCACCAGGTTCCTGCACTTAGACAGCAATACCAACAATTTATTGGGCATTATAACACTCCAACATGTGTCTTGAGGTTACTTGATGAATCAATCATTGTAGTTGAAATTCCAAAAACATTGAACTGATCAATTATACATGAATAAATTGTTCGTAGCATTCTTTACTTTTACTGTGAACTGGCTGAACCAGGAATCCTCTGCCTTCAGGCACCCTGAAGAGCTTTCAGTTACTAAATTCTGTAAAAAAGACAGGAAGCAGTGAAGCAAGAGCCTGAGGAGAAATGAGTATACAGTTTTCAGTAATTAATTTTAACAGTGCCCATCAATGCAAGGATAATTTTATTAGACTTTTCTTTAAAGCACACACCAGCTTTCATTCTATTCCATTCCCAGAACATTCCTGCAGCTCGGGGAGTTCAGGAGTTTGGAGTTTAATTCTGGTGCCGTTCTGTGCGGTCCCATGCGGGAGACGTCTGTGGTAATGAACTGCGCAGATTCTTGTGAACCTCCTCTGGACTCTCTCCACATCCTTTCTTGAATAAGTAGCCCAAAACTGCTCGCAGTACGCTAAGTACAATCTGGTCAATACCTTATGAAGCCTCGGCATTACATACTTGCTTTTTTTTATTCTAATCCTCTCAAAGTGAATGCTAAATCCTTAAGCTCTGTTGATTGTTAATGCAAATGAGAAATTTCATTGTATGTTTCGATGTACATGTGATAAATAAATGATTCTGAATCTGAATCTTGCTCCATTCAAGTGTTAATGCTGTCCTGCATGGATGATATTAAACTGACTGCACTGCTGATGCTGGGTTTAGCTTTACTTTGTGTTAAGGAGTAACTGTTGATATACTTCAGTTTTCTGCCACTAGCCCACCATTCAAATTAAAACAAATACTGAAAAGAACTCAGGTAGTCAAGCAGCATCTGTGGATAGAGAAACCCATTGAAGTTTCAGGTGAGATTCCCTTTATTGAAATTGGGAGTAGAGTGGAGGGGTCTCAATTTTGCTATGTTTACACTGGATATGGTGTAGAGGAGATTAATGAATATGTTGAAGTGTCTTGAAATGACTGCTAAATCCATATGTTACTAGATATGGGGGTCACTGAGGGTGTTGGCAGAAATAGCACTGCAGAATGCAGAGTTGTTTACAAGATTATTTCCCAACACTGGAACAGGCAGATTCGAGGAAAACTGTTCTGTCCATTGGGTGACTCAGGAGCAACCAAAAGTGGAAACAAAACAGCCATGGGAGAAGATGGCTTTTTTTAACTATATTCTTTCAGTACGTCATTCCCCTGCCACTGGAATCAATTCATGGGCATTTGACCAAGAGTTTGCCTCAGACTTTAGATTACCAAATCTCTGCCACAGATTAGAACAATTCCATTTAGATTGGCAACTGTCTCCTACAGTTTAGAACAATTTCATTCAATGACAGGTTATGCAAAAAACACACTGCAGTTTGCAAACATGTAAAACTAAGCATGAAAGAGGATAAACATTTTGATTAGTGCTTACACACAAAAATTTCTGGAGGAACTCAGCACACTAGGCAACATCTATTGAAAACAGTAAACAGTCAACGTCTCAGGCTGAGACCTTTCTTCAGGACCGCAAAGGGAGAGGTCAGAGTAAGAAGGTAGGAAGAGGGGAGGAAGAAGTATAAAGTGGAAGGTGATAGGTGAAACCGGGAAAGGGGAGTGGATGAAGTAAAGAGCTGGAAAATTGATTGGTGAAAGAGATAAAAGGCTGGAGGAGGGGAATATGATTGGAGAGGATAGAAGACCATGGAAGAAAGGGAAGGGGGAGGAGCACCAGAGGAAGATGATGGGCAGGTAAGATAAGGTGAGAGAGGAAAATGGGAATGGGGAATAGAAAAGGGTGGGTCCTTCCCTTCTCCCACCATCAATGCTGCCCTTAATGCACAGTAAGACTGCAATTACCTCCACCCTGGTATTATAATTGTGCTCCAAAACATAGAGTCGTAGAGTAATAGCAGATAAGCAGTCCTATCAGTCCATCTGTTCTGTGCTGAACTATTGCTCTGCCTAGTCCCATTGACCTGCATCCAGACCCTAGCCTTCCAACCCTGTCCCATCCACATACCTATCAAAACTTCTCTTAAAAGTTGAAATCAAACCCACACCCACCACTTCCACTGGCAACTTGTTCCACATTCCCTCCACCCTGTGAGTCAAGAAGTTTCCCCTCACATTCCCCTTCAACTTTTCACTTTTCACCTTTCACTCATGATTTCTGGTTCTAGTCTCACCCAAAATCAATGGAAAAAGCCTGCTTGCATGTACACTGTTTATACCACTTACCACTTTATATATCTCTATCAAATCTCCCCTCATACTCCTATACCCCAGGGATTTAAGTCTTAACTGATTCAACATTTCCCTATAACTCAGGTCCTGAAGACCTGGAAACATTCTTGTAAATGTTTTCTGCACTCTTTCCATGTTATTTTCATACTTCCTGTAAGGAATTGAGCAGAGCTGCACACAATACTTAAAATCTGGCCTCACCAAGGTCTTATACAACTTCAACATAATATTCCAACTCCTGCACTCAATACTTTGATTTATGAGGACAACTACCAAAAGCACTCTTTATGACCCTATCTACTGATTACACCACTTTCAAGGAATTATGAATCTGTAATCCCAGATCCATTTGTTCTACTGCACTCCTCAGTACCCTACCATTCACCGTGTACATTTTACCTTGGTTTGACCCTGCAAAGTACAACACCTCACACTTGTCTTATTTTTAAGATAATTTTTTTTATGCCTTCTTAATTCTCTTCTAATATTTGTACATCTGTGCACCTGTAATGCTGCTGTGACACTATAATTTCTTCTGTGATCAATAAATCTATCTTTCTGTCTATCTATCTATCTATCTATTTATCATTAAGTTCCATCCTCCATTTTTCAGCCAATTTTCCAGCTGATCTTTGATATCCTTCTTCGCTGTTCAGTATACCCCCAGTCTTGGTGTCATCTGAAAATTTGTTGATCCAGTTAACCACATCCAGATCATTGATATAGATGACAAACAATAACAGAGCCAACACCAATCTGTGTGAATCATGAGTACTCACAGGCCTCTAGTTAGAGAGGCAACCATCTGCTACTGCTCTTTGGCATCTCTCATGAAGCCAATGTTGAATCGAGCTTTGTACTTCATCCTGAATACGAAGTGATTGAATCTTCTGGACTAACCTCCCATTTGGGATCTTGTCAAAGGCCTTGCTAAAGTCCACGTAGACTGCATTCACTGGCTTTCCTTCATCAAGTATCCTAGTAATCTGTTTGAATAACCCTATGAGATTTTAGATTATAAGGACACTCAGTCCTCGTTTATTGTCATTTAGAAATGCATATATATCTGGATGTTTAGATTCAAATACATATATATCTGGATGTTTAGAATATCTCCCAATAACTTATTCACTACTGACATTAGGCTCACTGGCCTATAATTTCCCATTCTATCCACAGAGACTATTTTTATGGAACAATATTAGCTATCCTCCAAATCTCCTACACCTATGGCTAAGAATGTTTTAAGTTCCTCTGCTAGGGCACCTGTAATTTCTGTATTAGATTCCTATAAGGTCCAAGGGAACACCTTGACAGACCTTGGAGATTTATTCACCCTAGTTTGCCTCAAGACAGCAAACACCTCCTTCTCTGTATCTGCATAGAGCCCAAGATGTCCTCGCTGCCTTGCTTCACTTCTATAGACTCTGTATCCATCTTCCAAGTAAACACAGATACAAAAAATCCATTTAAGATCCCTCCATCTCTTTTAGCTGTATGCATAGATGACCATGCTGATCTCCAAGAGGACTATTTTTGTCTTTGCTATACTTTTCCTTTTAATCTATCCCCTTTGCCTTGTCTGCTACTGCAACTTCATGCCTTCTTTTTGCTCTCCTGATTTCCCTCCTAAGTGTTCTCTTGCACTTCTTATACTGCTCAAGTACCTCATTTGTTTCTGCCTGCTTATACCTATTATTCACCTTCTTTTTCTGAACCAAGCCTCAATATCTCTTGAAAACCAAGGTTCCCTAGACCTGTTAGGTATGCCTTTTATTCTGACAGGAGCATACAAACTCTGTACTCTCAAAATTTCACTTTTGATGGCCTCCTACAGGCCAAGCACTTCCTTGCAAGAAAACGTCCTGTCCCATTCGATACTTGCCAGATCCTTTCTGATACCATCAAAATTGGCCTTTCTCCAATTTAAAATCTCAATCTGAAGACCAGACCTATCCTTCTCCATAATTACCTTGCAACTAATGCAATTGTTATCACTAGATCCACAGTGATCCCACACACACACCTCTGCATGTGCCCTGTCTCGTTCCCTAATAGGAGATCCAGTATAACACTCTCTCTTGTTAATACCTCTATTGATTGGGTAAGCTTTCCTGAACATATTCAACAAACTCCACTGCTTCCAGCCCTTTTATAGTACTGGAGTCTCAGTCCATATGTGGAAAGTTAAAATCACCCACTATCACAACCTTGTGTCTCTTACAACTGTCTGTGATCGCTCTTCAAATTTGCTCCTTCTAAACCCGCTGACTATTGGGTAGTCTATAATTTAATCCTATTAATGTGGTCATCCCTTTCATATTCCTAAGTTCCATACATATAGCTTCAGAAGTCTGTCCTGTCTGAGCAATTCTGTGACATTTTCTCTAATTCGCAGTGCCACACATCCTCCTTAACCCTCCAGCTCCATCATGTCTAAAACCCCAGAACACTGAGCTGCCACTCCTGCCCCTCCTCCAAACAAGTTCCACTAATAGCTGGTGGTGGTTGTCCGTCATGCCGGTGATGACAGGAAACCCATGCGGGAGAATTTTTAAGGTGGAGAAGCCATTGCACTGGAACAGTTCCACTCTCTCTACCTCAGAACTCCGGGTCAAGTGGCACAAACAATCATCACAAACCGGGGTTGCAGAAAATGATCATGATGTCTTCTGTGTCTTGTCATGCCCTTCACTCTCCATGGAGCGTTGCAGAACCACCTTCCTCACTGGGTATCATCCAACATGACTTCTCATGTTGAGGCAGACATGTCCCTAACTCACTGGGGTGCAAGCCCCTCACCTGGTTTAGTCTGCCTGTTGAAGCGGTGTACCAGGGTGTGGCCACTGTCACATACAAAGAGCTACTTTGTACCACAGGTGAGAGGTGAGTGTCTGGTGGGGTTGATAGTTGAGTGAGCTGCCTCAGAATGCACGTGACAAGCCCTTTCACCAGAGGTGCTACCTCTCCCTGGGCATCCCTGATGACTATAATATTACAATTCCAAGAGCTGATCCATGCTCTATGCTCATCCACCTTACCTACATGAAATAGATGCAACTCAGAATATTATTCCCAGCATGCTGAACCTTTTGCTTCCTTTCTTTGCATGTGGACTTAACAGCATTTTTCCCCACAATCACTCTACTAGTTGCCCTGGCAGCCTGGTTCCCATCCCTCTGCAACTCCAGTTTAAACTCTTCTGGAACTGTACTATTAAACCTGCTGAAAGGAAATCAGTTCCTTTCTAGTTAAGGTGCAATCCATCCTGTCTGTACAGGTCTCTTCTTCGCTGGACGAGAGCCCAAGGATCCGAAAATCTGAAGCCCTCCCACCTGCACCACCTCCTTAGCCATATGTTAAACTACATTGTCATCCTATTTCTGGCCTCACGAGTATGAGGCACAGGTAGCAATTCTGAGAACATAATGCTGTAGGTCCTGTCCTTTAACTTAGCACCTAACTCCCTGAACTCACTTTGGAGAATCTCGTCACCCTTCCTACCAATATCAGTGGTACTGACATGGATCACGACATCCGGCTGCTCAACCCACCCTCCTTAAGAAATTTACGGTCTCAATCTGAAATATTCTTGACCCTGGCACCTGGGAGGCAGCACACAGTATCATCCGGAATCTCATTCTTGTTCTCCTTATCTCTTGAGGAACCATTATTTTCTCTTCGGTAAACACTAGGAAAAATACCGATTAAAAATCCCAGCTATCTCTTGCTGCTCGAGACATTTGTGACCTTGCTGATATCTATGGGGAACTACACTGTACCTAGCCATCCTTTCATTCTTAATATAGCCACAAAACCTCTTAGAATTTTCCTTAACCTTACCTCATACCTTCTTTTCCCCTCCCCCAGTTTTCTTCTTAGCAGTATCCTTAATCTTATTTATAATAATTAGGGGATTTGTTCAATCCTAACCTTCTAAGCCAAATGTATGTTTTTTCTTCATCTTGAACAAAGTTCAAAATCTCTCATCTGCCAAGGTTCACTAAACATCCAAGTTTACCCTTCACCCTAATAGAAACATGATACTCTGGAACTCTCTTAATAGCTTCTCAAACCATTTATTCCCTTCCCTTATCAATCACCCTCTGCTAGATCCTGTTTAATTCCCTCAAAATTAGCCCTGCCCTAGCTTACGACCCTAACTTGTGGACCTATCCTATTCTTTTCCATCACTATCTCCAAACTAATGAAATTATAATCTTTAGAGCCAAAGTGCTCCTTGACTGTCACTTCAGTTAATTAGTTTGTTTTGTTCCTTAAGAGGAGGTCCGGTATTGCCCCCTCTCATGAATGGCCCACTACATTTTAACTGGACGTATTTCATCCAACACTTTTGGTGTCCCAGTCAAAATTAAGGAAATTGATATCTCCCTCTAATACAACCTTATTATTCCTACAACTGTGAGCAACTTCTCTATACAGCTGTTCCTGAAATTCCCAAAAAGTCATCTTCCATTGTTTCCAGAAAGTTCACCTTCCTGGAAAGGAACGTGACTAGGAGTAACGGAACTGTGGAGTTCAAATGAACTTAGAAAAGAATGATAATGACTAAGTTTTGATTGATGAATGTCTTGTTGGATACTATTGAGAATCAGAGATATGTGATGGTCATGCAGGGAAAATAATGTTAGAAATAGCTAATAACATGCCTTCATGCTTTGGATTATTTCAAGGATGGCCACTGACTTCTAAACCTTAGAATTGAGACTCCTCAATTCCAAAGTTCTGTATGAAACGACTACATTTTGTACACCTGGAGAAAACTGAGAAATAGAATGAAGAGGCACTCTCTTGTTTGATCTGAGAAAGGACTTCTATAAGTAATTCTTCTTTGAAAGGAGATTGAGCAATTTTGCCCTGAACCCTACTGTTTTAAAGATCCAGATGAGCTGATTACAAAGTACAAAAATCTTAAGGTATATGCAGGGATGATGTTTCCTATGGCAGCGGTGTCAAGAGTCTGGTATCACAGTCTCCAAACAAGGGTTAGCCATTCAGAACTAAGGTGAGAAGAAATTTCTTCACCTGTATAATAGTGAATTTTTGGAATTCTTGACCCAGGAGAAGTGCAATGACTTAGCTGTTAAGTATAATTAATGCACAGACTAATAGACTTGATACAGGTTGAATATCCCTTACCTGAAATGCTTGGAGCAGGAAGTGTTTTGGATTTTGGGTTTTTTTTGGATTTTGGAATATATAGTAAGATAGCTTGGGATCACTGTCATTTCTGACTCTGAATTTTCATGCTATTGGTAAGCAGTCTTTGTCTAACGAGGGAACATTTTGCAGAGACAAAATATCAACGATGATCCGATTGGGTTTTATTGGTATGAACACAAGGGACTGTACGATCTACCCCTGGTTCTTCACTGAAAACAGTTAGGAGTTGAACATGTTAAATTTTGAGTAACACCGATCAGCTCTCCAAGAATGGTAATTTTCCTTCCTGGAGGGTGTTAGAGAAGCAGATGGACTTTTAAAACATTCAGATTATGATTATAGATGTTAGCTTTAAAAAAAACAACCAAAGTGAGATTTGAATTCATGCCTCTGAAATAATAACTTGGGCTTTGAGCTATTAATCCAATAACAGAACCATACTATAACATATGTACTGCATATACCTGGAGGTAGGCTTATTTTGCAAGCCAGCACACCTAAACTATTGACCTGTTAAATCTTTAAGACATTTGTGCAGCCAAATGTTAAGAATTATCTGTCAAGTTGTGAAATTTGTAGTTTGATAGCTCTCTACTAAACTTTGGAATGGATATCAGATTAAACTTTTTTTATAATGCAGAGCATAATATTGGTAGCATTCTTGTCAGTATTTAAATGCCATACCTATTTGACAGATTAAACATATGCCAAATCTAAAATGGCATATAACTTTTATAACCATTACCTCCTATTATGTGTTTAACACTTAACTGACTTGTTCATTAATCAAATTATGATATATATACTCAATATTATGCTTCTGAGATTATGAGAGAGAGAGAAATTTTGTATCCACGGTATATATAGTTTATATATGTACAGTATATATAAAGAGATTCTGCTTATGCTGGAAATCTTGAGGAACCTACACAAAATGCTGGAGGAACTCATCAAATCTTAGCCCAAATATTGATTGTTTATTCCCCTCCATAGATGCTGCCTGACTTGCTGAGCTCCTCCAGCATTTTGTGTGAGTTGCTCATATATATAACAAAGTTAGCTTATGCTTGTTTCCGGCATGGCTTATCCTGTAGGTGAAGATATCATTTCTGCTTTTTCCCTGACTCCGTTAATGTAGATCCAATTCTTCCATTGTTAAAGCTCCTCAGTAGAAAGCAGAGTAGTGTTTTATAAAAAAACATGTGAAACGTGTTCATGGTAACATGTATTAAGAAGCCCCATGCCTTTAACAACCATTTATCAGCCTACCTCATTCCCAGTGCAATGATTTTTAATGGGATCCAAGTCTACACTAAGCAGGCATTTCTCTCAAGAAGCCAATATTGGTTAGTCCCTAGGGTAACTATTTAATACATGTTCTACTGCATTTTCAGTAATTGTGTCAAGGTTAACTCCTAAGAGTCCCATAACTTTAAATGGTATGTTACAATTCAGGTAAGTAATGCATTCACATTTTTATGCTGTCAAGTCATAGTAAATTAGTAAACTGATATGTAGTTAAATAAAATTTTAAAGCCGACAGATGACATAGAATATCTTATACTTCATGAGGGTTAAGGGCAATTTTGCATCCAATTTAGTGGCATCCAAAGTGAAATGGAACTGCTTTTGGTTCAGTTGTGAATAGAGAAACTGGACTAATTTAGACAACTTTTAGATTTTAGATGACATACAGTTGAAAACTAATGACTGACAGTTTTTTTCTGCATGAGAGTTGTTTACATGTTTTCTATGGCACGGACAAAGGTCACAGCTATTGCATTTTGAGCCATAGCACCAAGTCAATGTATGCTGAGAGAAGTTGATTTTCTATTTTTTGGAAAACTAGAGTAAGCTAATCAACAAACAAGAGAAAATCTGCAGATGCTGGAAATCTGAGAAACACACACAAAATGCTGGAGGAACTCAGCAGGCCAGGCAGCACCTATGGAAAAGAGTAAACAGTTGAAGTTTTGGGCCAAGACCCTTCCTCAGGACTAGAAAGGAAGGGGAGAAGTCATGTGGGAGGAGGGGAGGAAGAAGTATAAGGTGGTGGGTGATAGATGAATCTGGGAGAGAGGGATGGGGTGAAGTAAAGAGCTGGAAAGTTGGTTGGTGAAAGAGATAAAGGGCTGGAGAAGGGATAATCTAGGAGAAAATGGAAGACCATTGAAGAAAGGGAAAGTGGAGGAGCACCAGAGGGATGTGATGGGCAGGTAAGGAGATAAGGTGAGAGAGGGAAACGGGAATGGGGAATGGTGAAGGTGGAGAAACTACCATAAGTTCGAGAAAACAATGATTAGGCCATCAGATTGGAAGCTACCCAGACAAGATATAAGGTGTTTCTCCTCCGACCTGAGTGTGGCCTTATCATAGCAGAAGAGGAGGCCATGAACTGACATGTTGAAATAAGAATATAAAAGTGGAATTAAAAAGGATGGCTATAGGGAGATTCTGGTTTTATGCTGGACAGAGCGTATGTGCTCAGCAAAGCAGTCTCCCAATCTACGTTGGGTCTCACCAATATACAAGAGGCCACTCCAGGGGCACCGGATACAGTAGATGACTCCAACACACTTGCAGGTGAAGTGTCACCTCACCCAGAAGGACTGTTTGTGACCCTGAATGGTAGTGAGGGAGGAGGTGTAGGGGAAGGTGTAGCACTTGTTCTGCTTGCAAGGATAAGTGCCAGGAGGGAGATCACTGGGGAGGGACAAGTGGACAAACAAGTCACACAGGGAGTAATCCCTACAGAAAGTAGAAAGTTGGGGGAGGGAAAGATGTGCTTGGTGGTGGGATCCCTTTGGAGATGGCAGAAGTTACGGAGAATTATGAGCTGGACGCAGGGGCTAGTGGATTGGTAGATGAGAAGAGGAGGAACCCTATCTCTAGTGTGGTGGTGGGAGCATGGGGTGAGGACAGACTGTGTGAAACAGAAGAGATGCGAACACTAGGGAGTGTAGTGGAACACAAGTGCATACTTTATTGAAAGTGACATCACTGGTAGACAGGGTGATGAAAGAGATGTTTAGCTCGTTGGTCTTCATCAGCCAGGACATTCAGTATAGGAGTGGGCATAGTGTTGCAGTTGTGTAAGCCTTCTGTGAAGCCGAACTTGGTTACTGTGTACAGTTTTGGCCACCCTGTTGTAGGAAAAATGTAGTCAAACTGGAAAGGGCACAGAAAAGATTTATAAAGATGTTGCCAGGACTAAAGGACCCGAGTTATACAAAGAGATTGGCCGAGTTTGATCTTAATTGCTCGGGATGTAAGAGAATGAGGAGTGACCTTATAGAAATGTTTAAAATTACAAGAGGCATTGATATAGTGAACAGCAACAGTCTTTTCACCAGAGTAAATCTGAAAAAAAAACTATGGGGCATAGATTGAGGGTGACGGGAACCTGAGGGCCAACTTTTTCAAGCAATAAATGGAATAAGCTGTCTAAGGTGGTTGAGGCAAATATAAGAGTATCATTTAAGAAGCACTTGAATAGGTACATGGAGGGGTGGGGTTTTGAATAAAATAGACAATACATAGGAAATTAGGACTGGCTGGATGTACCATGGTTGGCATGGACTCATTAGTCCGAAGGCCTGAGCTGCATTGCACAAAATAATACAGCACAAAATCGTGTTGTATTCACTACGACTCTATTATTTATTTTTAACAGATTTGTCACCTACAAATTCTGAGGGATTGATTTCTCCAGAAGAGGGCCACCTACCTCAGAAGAATCCCCTTATCTTTACTCCCACATTCTTTCAGGTCTTTTATCCTGTGACCGTGCCCATTATCCCAAAACCTGTGCTTTCCGATAAAACATGACATAACCAATTGGCTCCAAATACGTCGATCAAGTTGTAATCTGTATTGCCTGTTCGCCATAGAGTTTGCTATAAAAATTGCTGTAATCCTCTGACCTTCACTGAATCGTATCTTTAACATTCCAATGGACTGTTTATTTTTTATCTGTACCTCAAGGATTCCAATTCAGCTATTCAATCCAAGTCTAACTCAGAAGGAGCAAAGATACACTTTAGTTTACAATACATTACAATATACAGTGCCCTTCCACCAGTCCTTAATACTCAGTTCTGATTCTTCTCCATTACTGATATCAAGCAAACCAATCTACAATTCCCCAATTCTTTTTTCATCCTTGCATTTACCACCTATTTCTTTTTAAATTGAGAACTCTTCTGTAATTAATGGGAGTTTGGAAAGTGACAACCAATTCATTCACTATCTCCAAATCAGTGGTGCGCTGGTTGTCAGATTCTACGAATTATTATCTTTCAGTCCCATCAATGTGTCTAATTTGCTGTTTTGCTACTTTCTTTTAGCTCCTCATTCAGCCAAAATCTGTTGTTCCCTACTATTTCCTATATCATCTTCTGTGAAGACAGACACAAAACATTTAATTTCTATGTTTTTTCATTATTTCCCCAATATTCCCAATTTCTCCTGTCTTTGTAAGCAACTGATGCTAAACATTTCCTCTTTACATATTTTGATCCTTCTTTCCAGGTTAATTCTCACATTCTACTTTCCAGTGCCTTGGTCCTTCTATGCTGAGTTCTGAAATTTTCCCAGCATTCAGATTTACTGCTCTTACTGTCAACACTATAATTGTTCTGGAAGCCTATTGCTGGAAGTCTGTGGAAGAAACAAGTAGCTTTTCACATCTGAGATTTTTCGTCAGAACTGAGTAGGAGAATGAGATTTTCTTCAGAACTGAGTAGTAAAGAAAATATCTTACTATCGGACAGAAGATGGAGGACAGTTGGGTATAATATCTGAATAGCTCTGGTAGAAAGATCCAAGCACATTTTAGCTTCTTCATTTGTGTTATATGTTGCTAGTAGCAGTGACATGCTCCACTGTACTAATAGAAAAAGAGAAATACGAAACCAAAATCAGGGCTTTGACCCAAAACATCGACTGTACTCTTTTCCTAGATGCTGCCAGGCCTGCTGAAGTTCGTCCAGCATTTTGTGTGCGTTACTCACAGATGGGCAACAAGCAGGAATGGCCAATTCTGAAACAGACAGAAAGAAAGAAAGGAAATCAGGATTCTGTTTATAGTTCTAGTGGTCTCATTAAAGTAACCAGTATAATCTGTCACACTGCATTGTGCATTGTTATTGTTTTGCCATGTTCTCCTTCAATGTCTGCTTCACTGCTGCTGCTACTGTGTGATCCAGAATCCCCGGAGGGGAAGGCCCCGAGTCCTCAGCTTTGCTTGTTGCTTGGTGTCCGGGATGGGGTCGAGGCGCTCGGCAGAGGATGGTGCTCAGAGAGACTATGTCGGAGGGCTGGTCAGAAGCTTGATGTTTTTGGACAGACTCAGAGTCCGCTGCGGTTGGGTGCTTCCAATGGTGCTGCATCAGCAAGTTTGTGGTGCTTGGAGGTTCATGGCAGGGAGAGTTTCTCCCTTCTACTGTCTGTGAAAGATGATGAGACTATCGGGATTTTGAGACTTTTTTTTACCATGCCTATAGCCTGCTCTTTATCAAATTACGGTATTGCTTTGCACTGTTGTAACTATATGTTATAATTATGTGGTTTTGTCAGTTTTAGTCTTGGTTTGTCCTGTGTTTCTTGTGATATCATTCTGGAGGAACATTGTATCATTTTTTAATGCATGTATTTCTAAATGACAATAAACGAGGACTGAGTGTCCTCATAATCTAATCTAATAATCTAATGTACCATGCAATGATTTGATCTGTATTCACAGTATGCAATCAGGCTTTTCAATGTATCCCAGTAAATGTGACAGTAATAAACTAAAACCAAAAATTTCCTCAAGTTTGAGAATTTGATATTGATACAAATTTGAAGTTGCAGGCTATAACATGCCCTGAGGTAATATTTCTCAAACATGCACTGGGCCTCATTGTATCATTGCAGGAGACCACAAACAGAATGATCAGAGTGGGAGTGGGATAAAGAATTAAACTAGTGGAAGACAAGAAATGAAGGGTCACCGCTAAAGACTGCACACAGGAGCTCTGCAAGATGATCAACCAGCCTGTGTTTGGTTTTGATTTTGCAGACAGTGTGAACACTATACACAGTAACAAGTGCACGTGAATTGGTGCTTCACCTGGAAAGACTGTTGGGTAATGAGATGGTGGGGAAGAAAGAGATGAAAGGTCAGACATTGCATGAGTAAGTGGCATAAAAGGGGGGGGGTGCTTGGTGGGGACAAAATAGCAGACCAGGTAGGTAATCACAAATCCTTTGAAATGTTGAAAGGGGAGAGGGATACGTGTCAAGTGATGGAACATTGTTGAAGCTCCTGAAATGTGCAAAAAAATGATCCTTTAAATAGGGACGTTGTTGGGATGGAAGAAGAGGACCATGGAAAATCAACTCTTAATTGGTCCCAGGGAAAATGGGATCAGAGCAGAATTGAAGGAAATAAATTGGAACTGTAGCAACAGAAACAGAAGAACCGGGAGAATGGATGGAAATTCAATTATCAGCCTTTTCCTTTGATCTAACAGTATCATTAACATGCCTAATTAGCCATGGCTTGAATGCTTATTCTGTTGTGTTTCCGTCTCTTTAAAGGATATACAGTACTGTACAAAAGTCTCGGGCACATATATAGTATATAGCTAGGGTGCCTAAGACTTTTGCCCAATACTGTATTTATCAAAGTGGAGCGGAGAGTGAGTTTGTAAATCTGGTGGGAGCAAAGGATCTTGGGAATGGTGAGATTGGAGCTCTGCAGGAGGGATGTGGGACAGGTGGCAAAGAAGGAGAGTCAGGGGCGGGGTTGGCATGGTTGTAGACATACCCTGCCCAGAGACAGCATTATAGAATGCTTCTCTGGTGGTTCCTGCTCCTTACCCTCTCCATTCACCTTTTCCCAACCATGATTCCCCTCTCCCTGCCCCCTTCCCACTCTCAGTCCACAATAGTGACCCATATCAGAATCAGTTGTATCATCATGTCTCTCCTTATCTCCTTATTTGCCCATCACCTCACTCTGGTGTTCCTCCCCCTTTCCTTTCTTACCTAACTTAAAAACATAAGAAATAGGAGCAGGAGTAGGCCCTCCAGCCCATCGAGCCTGCCCCGCCATTCAGTAAGATCATGGCTGATCTGTCCGTAAACTCAGCGCCATCTACCTGCCTTTTTCCCTTACTATGTAAAAACCTATCTAACTGTTTCTTAAATATATGTAGTGAAGAAGCCTCAACTACTTCCCTGAGCAGAGAATTCCACAGATTTACCACTCTCTGAAAAAAACAATTTCTCCTTATCTCCATCCTAAATCTTCTCCCCTGAATCTTGAGGCAATGTCCCCTAGTTCTAGTCTCACCTACTAATGGATACAACATTCCTAATTCTATCGTATCTATCCTTTTCAAAATTTTGTATGATTCTATAAGATCCTCTCTCATTCTTCTGAACTCCAGAGAGTATAGTCCTAGGCGACCCAATCTCTCCTCATAGGCTAACTCCTTCATCCCTGGAATTAACCTGGTGAACCTCTTCTGCACTTCTTCCAAAGCCAGTATATCCTTCCTCAAGTATGGAGACCAGAACTGCACACAGTAGTCCAGGTGCGGCCTCACCAGTACCCTGTATAGTTGCAGCATGATCTCCCTGCTCTTGAATTCAATCCCTCTAGCAATGAAGGCCAATATTCTGTTTGCCTTCTTAATAACCTGTTGTACCTGCGAGCCAACTTTTTGCAATTCATGAACAAGCGCTCCCAAGTCCCTCTGCACAACAGTATGCTGCAATCTTTCACCATTTAATTAATGATCTGCTCTTCTATTATTCCTTCCAAGGTGCATGATCTCACATTTACCAACGTTGTATTCCATCTACCGACCTTAGCCCACTCACTTAACCTATCTATATCCCTCTGCAGACTCTCCACATCTTCTGTACAATTTGCTTTTCCACTCAGTTTAGTGTCATCAGCAAATTTTGCTACGCTACACTCAGTCCCCTCTTCTAAATCATCAATGTAAGTGGTAAGCAGCTGCGGGCCCAGCGCCAACCCCTGTGGCACCCCACTCACCACAGACTGCCAACCGGAGAAAAATCCATTTATACCAACTCTCTGTCTTCTATTGGTTAACCAATCCACTATCCATGCCAATACACTTCCTCTGACTCCATGCATCCACATCTTATTTATAAGTCTCTTGTGCAGCACCTTATCCAACACCTTCTGGAAATCCAAGCATACGACATCCCCCTGTTCCCACTATCCACTGCACTCATTATGTCCTCAAAGAACTCCAGTAAGTTTGTCAAACAGGATCTTCCCGTTCTGAATCCATGCTGCATCTGTCTAATGGAATCACTCCTTTCTAAGTGTTTCACTATTTCTTCTTTAATGACAGCTTCAAGCATTTTCCCGACTACAAATGTTAAGCTAACTAGCCTATAGTTGCCAGTCTTTTGCCTACATCCTTTTTTAAAAAGCGGCATGACATTTGCTGTCTTCCAATCTGCCGGGACCTGCCCAGAGTCTAGAGAGCTTTGGTAAATGATTACCAACGCGTCTACTATAACCTCCACCAATTCCCTCAGCACCCTGGGATGCATCCTATCAGGACTAGGGGCCTTATCTACCTTCAGGCCCTCTAGTTTGCTCATCACTAGCTCTTTAGTGACAGTGATTTTATCGAAGTCCTCACCTCCGATTTCGTTCATAAGATCCTTCTTTGGCATGTTAGACATGTCTTCCACCATGAAGACTGACACAAAATAGTCGTTCAATGCCTCAGCCAATTCCTTATCACCCAATATCAATTTCCCCTTCTCATCTTCCAAGGGACCTACGTTGACTTTAGCCACCCTCTTCCACTTTATATATTTATAAGAACTTTTGCTATCTGTTTTTATATTTTGTGCTAATTTACTTTCATACTCTATCTTCCCTTTCCTTATTTCTTGTTTAATTGTTCTCTGTTGCTTTTTAAAGTTTTCGCAGTCCTCCAGTCTCCCACAACTCTTTGCAACTTTGCACACATGAGCTTTTAATTTGATACTATCTTTTATTTCTTTAGTTATCCAAGGCTGGCTCTCCCCACACTTACTGTCCTTACTTTTGACTGGAATATACTTTTGTTGAGCACTGTTAAAAAATCTCTTTGAAAGTATTCTACTGTTCCTCAACTGTCCTACCAAATAGCCTGTGCTCCTAACCCACATTAGCCAACTCCTTCCTGATCCCATTGTAGTCTCCCTTGTTCAAGCATAATACACTAGTTTTAGATTGAACTATTTCATCCTCCATCTGAATGCGAAATTCAATCATGCTATGATCACTCTTTCCAAGAGGATCCCTGACTACAAGATCGTTAATCTTACCTGTCTCATTGCACAGGACTAGATCCAAGATAGTATTTTCCCTTGTAGGTTCACTAACATGTTGCTCAAGAAAGCCATCACG
Organism: Mobula birostris; assembly: GCF_030028105.1. Taxonomy (NCBI): domain Eukaryota; kingdom Metazoa; phylum Chordata; class Chondrichthyes; order Myliobatiformes; family Myliobatidae; genus Mobula; species Mobula birostris. The sequence continues at coordinate 80,925,210 of NC_092379.1, read as the reverse complement.
GATGCATTCTATGAAGTCCTCCTCAAGACTTCTTTGACCAACTTGACTCACCCAATCTATGTGGAAGTTAAAATCCCCCATGATAACTGCCATTCCGTTCTTACAAGCCTCACTTATTTCTTGGTTAATCGCCTCTGCCACTGCAATATTTTTATTAGGTGGCCTATAGACAACACCCTCCAATGATTTTTTTCCCTTTACTATTCTTAATCTCTACCCAGATGGACTCAACATTCTGCTCCGTAGATCTTATATCGTCTCTCACAATCGCCCTGATCTCATCCCTAATTAAGAGTGCCATTCCACCTCTTCTGCCTTCCTACCTATCTTTCAATATTACCTGATACCCTTGGATATTTAATTCCCAGTCATCTCCACCTTGCAACCAGGTTTCTGTAAAGGCCACTAAATCATATGCCTTGATACTGCTCTGTGCCACAAGTTCTCTAACCTTGTTTCTAATACTACGGGCATTTAGATAAAGTGCCCTTATACTCATTGTCCTTTTAGAATCTAGTGACCTATGTGATTTTTGCTTTTTATTTTTATGCACTCTACTCTTACTTTTTTCTTTACTAACTCTAGCTTTGGTCTCTGCATCACTTCTGTCCTCTCCTATTAGATTCATGTCTTCTCCAGCCCTTTATCTCTTTCACTAATCAACTTCCCAGCTTTTTACTTCACCCTCCCTCTCTCCTGGTTTCACCTATCACTGACTACTGTGTACTTCTACCTTCCCTCCCCCCACCTTCTTATTCTGACTTCTCATCTTTTTCCCAGTCTCAGCCCAAAATCTTAACTATTTACTCTTTCCCATAGATGCTGCTTGGCTTGCTCAGTTCCTCCAATATTTTGTGTGTGCATTACTTTGATTTCCAGCATCCGCAGATTTTCTCTTGTTTGTCATGAAATGTGGTTTTTGCAGCAGTACAGTGCAAAACATGAAATTACTACAGTACTGTGCAAAACTCTTAGCTCTATAAATGTGCCTAGTAATGTATATTTGTTGTAAACTTGGTACGAATTCTTCAAATAAGGCCATTGTTTGTCTACTGCTAAACCTTTTCATGCAAGCTATCTTTCTACAATAGTGTGTTCATGCCTCATAGCTTTATCATTGCATTGTTCAGATCTAGGACCCTGTTTTGGCTTGAACTAAATTATTTTTAAATTAATATAAAATTCTGTTATATTATGATTATTGCTCCTTAAAGATCCTTAAATGCGAGATCATTCAAAAACCCTTCTTCATTATGCAGTACTATGTCTTAAATAGCCTCAGCAGATCAGGCAGCATCCTTGTAGGGAAATGAACAATTGACATTTCGAGTCAAGATCTTCAGTCAGACTAGCCATCTGCCTTCATAGATGCTGTCTGACCTGCTGGATTCCTACAGCATCTAGGGTGTTGCTTCAGATTCCATTTTCTCGTGTCCCTAAAATTACCTGTTCCTTTGTTACTTCCCGAATATACTGATATAGAAAATGATCTTATATACGCTCCAGGAATTAACCCTCACCTTCTTTAATATTGCAGACTTTGTTTCCAACTCAATATATAGATAAAGTACCTCATGATCATATATTATCCCCATTTTATGTCCCTCTAGTCTTCTGATTTGTACAATGACCTACTATACCAATGCCGATACGGAACGAGCAGACAACATCTACCAAGGATTTTTGTCCTTTGCTGTGATGGTCTTCACATGCACTAATCCTATCTGTAGATATTTTGAATTAAAATTCTGCCTCCTTTATACCTTTTCAATTTGATGCTTTATTATTAGGCCACAGTTCCACTTCTCATATGTTGACTGACTTTTAAAAGTTTAGAATGAAATACCTTGATTCAAAAAATGAGGAAGACAGAAAACAGGAATCTACAGTGCAAGCCACTTAATTTCACATGTGCCAGAACAAAATGTAAGAACTTATTTTTAAGACTGTTGACTGTAATATTTGGGAAAACATACGATAATCAAATAATATCAATACATGTTAAGATAAACATTTGTTGAAGTTTTAGAAGATCTAAGTGTTGTGGAGAAGATTATATCAGTGGCAATGAGTGGATGTACTCTGGTTTCCAGAAAGAAATGACATACTGTATGGTAGTAGTGTTTAATCTAAGGGGTATGATTGCCTCTTGGAACAATGTAGCCAGGGAGATGCTTTGCAAGGTCCAAAGATTCGACATCTTGGTATATTCAGACCAATTGCAAATGGGATTGCCATGCATCTTAAAGGTTTCCATTAGTTCCCATGTACTCTAGTTGCAACATGCCATCCACTCTACAGACCCTGCTTTAAATTAAATTTATTTCTTTAATTGTCTAATAAGGTATTAACTAGCTATTTACAGATGTTAATTATAATGCTGTCTACTAGTTTTATAATATCAATTTAAGTTAAACATTAACTGTGGATTACAATTTAATGGAATTATAATCTCATTAGCCAAGTTATCTCAGATTCATCATCAGACTGACTCACTGAACCTAAAATAACAAGGTATTTTGAACCTTGTCTTGCATCCTTTGAGAGGTTAATCATGGAGTAATCTGGATCCATGCCAATTTGCCTATTGTCACAACAGGTCAACAGCAAGTAATGAAGGTGATCTTGTAGAGCTGTGAGGAATTGGCAGGAATGATGTTGTGGGCATGGCTGAAGGACAATCATACCTGAAAGCTTAAAAAGCAAGGATACACTTGTATCGAAAGGACAAGCAGGTAGGCAGAGGTGGTGGAGTGCTCTGTTGGTAAAAATCAAATCCGAATCCTTAGAAAGATATGACATAAGATCAGAAAAAGTAAAATCCTTGTAGGTAGAGTTAAGAAACTGCAAGGGTAAAAATATCCTGATAGAGTTATTAGTTTAATTTAAGGCAGGCCAATGAACAGTGGCTAGTATGTAGGATAAAGATTACAATGGGAGATAGAAAAGACATGTAAAAAAGGAAGTGTTAGTCATAAGGGACTTCAATATGCAAGTAGATTGGAAAAATCAGGTTGGTACTGGATCCCAAGAGAAGGAATATGTAGAATGCCTTTTTAGAGCAGCTTGTGGTTGAGCCCACTTGGGAAAAGGCAATTCTCGATTGGGTGATGTGTAATGAACCAGATTTAATTAGAGAGTTTAAGATAAAGGAACCCTTAGGATGCAATGGTTATAATATGATAGAATTTACCCTGCAGTTTGAGAGGGAGAAGCTATATTGGATGTATCAATATTACAATAGAGTAAAGTTGAATCACAGAGGCATGAGAGTGAAGCTGGCCAAATTCAATTGGAAGGCAATATACACGATTGACGGTAGAGCAGCAATGGTTGGAGTTTCTAGTAGGGTATTTGGAAGGTGCACGATCAGTTCCTTGCAACAAAGAAGAAGCATTCTAAAGAGGATGAGACAACTGTGGCTGACAAGTGAAGTTAAAGACAGCATAAAAATAAAAGAGAAGGCATGCAATATAACAAAAAATAGTGGAAAGCTAAAGGATTAGGAAGGTTATTAAAACCAATAGAAGGCAACTAAAATGATCCAAGGTGGTTCACGTGAATAGTTCCAAGAATGAAGGGGTTAATGTATGCTGAGCTCTAAGGCTGTACTCACTGGCATTTAGAAGAATGAGGTAGAATCTCACTGAAACCTATTGAATATTGGAAGACCATAAGAGATAGAAGCAGAATTAGGCCACTTGGCAAATCGAGCCTGCTCCGTCATTTCAACATGGCTGATCCATTTTCCCTCTCAACTCCACTCTCCTGCTTTCTCCCTGTATCCTTTCATGCCCTGAATAATCAAGAATCTATCACGTCTGGCTTAAATATACCCAATGATTTGCTCTCCACAGCTGTCAGTAGCAATGAATTCTAAAGATTCACCATTTTCTGACTAAAGGAATCACCTTCATTCTAAAAGGACACCCCTCTATTCTGAGACTGTGTCATCTTTTCTTAAACTGTCCCACCATAGGAAACATCTTCTCCATATCCACTCTATTGAGGTCTTTCAACATTCGATAGATTTCAATTAGGTTACTCCTCATTCTTCTGAATTCCAGTGAGTACAGGCCCAGAGTCATCTATCGGTCCTCATATGATAAACCTTTCAATCCCAGAATTGTTTTCATGAACTTCCTTTGAGCCCTCTCCAATGTCAGCAAATACTTTCTTAGATAAAGGGCCCAAAACCGCTCACGGTTCTCCAAGTGAGACCTCACCAGTGCCTTAAAAAGCCTCAACATTACACTTCTGTCTTTATATTCTTGTCCTCTCAAAATAAATTCTAACACTGCATGTGGCTTCCTCACTACCTACTCAACCTGCATATTAACTTTTAGGGAACCCTAAACAAGGACTCCCAAATCCCTTTTCATCACAAATTTTTGTATTTTCTCTCCATTTAGAAAATAGTGAACCTTTTCATTTCTTCTACCAAAGTGCATGACCATACACTTCTCAACAGTGTATTCCATCTGTCACTTCTTTGCCCATTCCCCAAATCTGCCTCAGTCCTTCTGTAGCCTCTCTGCTTTCTCAACACCTCCTGCCCCTCCAACAATCTTCATATCATCCGCAAACTCGGCCACAAAGCCATCAATTCCATCATTCAAATCATTGATATATAATGTGAAAACAAGTGATCCCAACACAGACCCCTATGGAACACCACTAGTCACCAGCAGCCAACCAGAAAAATCTGCCTTTATTCCCATTCTTTGCCTCCTGCCAATCAGCAAATACTCAATCCATATTATTATCTTTCCTGTATTACCATGGGCTCCTAACTTATTCGGCAATGTCATGTATGGCATGATGTCAAAGTCTTTCTGAAAATCCAAGTACACAACATCCACCAATTCTCCCTTGTCTATCCTGTGTGTTATTTTTTCAAAAAATTCCAATAGATTTGTCAGACAAGGTACTTCCTTAAGGAAACCATGCTGACTCCAGCCTATTTTATCATGTGCCTTCAAGTACCCTGAAACCGTATCCTTAACAATCAACTCCAACACCTTCTCAACTACTGAGGTCAGACTAACTGGCCTAGAATTTCCTTTCTTCTGCCTACCTCCCTCCTTGAAGAGTGCAGTGACATTTTCATTTTTCCAGTTCTCCAGAACCATGACAGAATCTAGTGATTCTTGGAAGATCATAAGTAATTCCTCCATAATCTCTTCAGCTACTTCCTTCAGAACCGTGGGAAGTAGACCATCTGGTCCAGGTGACTTATCTACATTCAGACCTTTCAATTTTCCAAGAATCCTCTCCCTTCACTCATTTCTGCCCCATGACACTCCTGAACTTCTGCCATGGTGCTAATGTCTTCCACAGTGAAGACTAATGCAAAATATATATTCAGTTTCTCTGCCATTTCTTTGTCCTCCATTACTAACTCTCCAGCACCATTTTCCAGCAGTCCGAAATCTACTCTCACCTCTCTTTTACACTTTATATATCTGAAGAAACTTTTGGTAACCTCTTTAATATTATTGGCTAGCTTACCTTCATATTCCATCTTTTTGACTTATTTTAGATGTTTTCTGTTGGTTTTTAAAAACTTCCAAGTCCTCTAACCTCCCACAAATATTTGCTCTACTGTGTGCCTTCTCTATTGCTTTTAAGTTGGCTTTGACTTCTCTTGTCAGCCACGGTTGTGTTGTCCTGCCTTTAGAATACTTCTTCTTCCTTTGGATGTATTTATCCTGCATCTTCCAAAAGCTCCAGATATTGTAATATTGATATGACTCAGACACCGCTGTAGATTGAACAACCCCGTTTATTCAACAGAGTTCCATTTTTTACTTCTCTACGTCCTGCCATCATATGCACTCTGACGTTACGAATCCTCACACAATACATTACTTCCCCCTTCTCAAGATTTTTTTTCTTTTTACAACACTGTGAATTACTAAAACAATGCCTCTGGGTATGCCCTTCCTACAGTGCAACAACCATGACATAAACTAAAACAAATCTTAACTTCTAGTACTGTATTCTGCATTGTATCTTACAATACTAACAGCAGTGTATTTTGTTTTACTAACATAGACTAATAAACCTTTTATTTCACACCTTGGAACTTATAACATGTGTGACTTTGCTTCAAACTGTGTGAGACTGTATGTATGTCTAGTCTCTGTACCTAGCTGGAAGTTTGACTTGTATCCCAGACTGTGTGTGATACAACTGTGACTGTGCTTGTCCTTCATCAGTGTCAGTCTCTCAAGTGGCCTTTGTGTCTTTGCGGTCTGCATTACTCTTGGTGTTGTTTGATTCCATGTCTGTATATGTGGAAATGTCCTGTGCATCTGTACGTGGAAACTTCCTCTCGCCTGTCTTCAGCAGATGCTTTCTTCCTGCAGACTCTTTCATCCGGCATGTAAACTAAGGAGGATCTTGGTTGCTGATGTCTGTTCACAACCATTGCTGATTGCAAAGTGTCTCCTCTGTGTATTCTGACAATTTTACCTGTATACAGATCTGACAACTGTATTGTATGTCTGTCATAGTAGCTCTTTTGCTTTATTTGCTTGTACTTTTGCTTGTCATGTACTTGAGCATTACCTTCAGGAGTCAGTAGAGTTGTGGATGCTGGCAGTTTGGACTTCAGACGACATCTGAACAGCTGCGCAGGAGAGAACCCCACACCCTCAATCGGTGTGTTGCGGTATTCAAGCAGAGCAATGTAAGGGTCACCGTTGCTGCTATGTGCCTTCTTGAGCATGTTCTTGACAGTTTGTACAGTTCTCTCTGCTTGTCCATTAGACTGAGCGTGCCTTGGACTGGAAGTAACATGTTGAAATTCCCAGCTTTCCGAGCACCCTCTGAACTCACCACTGGCATACTGTGGACCATTGTCACTAACGACAATATCTGGATTACCGTGTCTTGCGAATGTCGACTTCATTGCGGTAATGACACCTCGACTGGACGTGTCACTTAACTTGGTGATCTTCTGATATTTTGAATAGTAGTCTACACAAAGCAGATATTCTGCACCATTGTAGTGAAAGAGATCTGTTCCAATCTTCTCCCATGGTCTTCCTGGCAGTGGGTAGAAAAGCAGAGGCTCTCTTGGATTGCTGTTTTTGTTTTCATTACAGACAGCACACTGAGACAAAATGTCCTCTGTCTGAGTTGACATGCCTGGCCAATAGAGAATGTCCCTTGCTCTTTCTTTACATTTCACTATCCCCAGGTGTGACTCATGAATTCTGTTGAGCATTTCCTGTCTCATTTGATTTGGTACGATGAGTTTTGCCTTTTTGAACATTAGTCATGATGCATAGCTGATATTCTCCTTAAATGTCCAGTATTTCTGCATTTCCTTTGGAACATTTTTTCTTTCTGTTGGCCATCCATTCATCGTAATGTCTCTTAGCATTTGCATTTCAGGATCATCTGCAGTCGCTTTCCTGAACATGTTCAACTTCTCCTCAGAGATGGATAGCTGAGGTGTAACCCAGTTGACCTCCAGCTCTCCTCCTATTGCTCTTTGAGGTAAGCACGGCTCAAAGCATCAGCAAAGTACAGTTCTTTTCCTGGCTTATAGGTGACTGTGAAAGTGTACCTCTGTAGCCTGAAAAGCATCCTTTGCAATCTCATAGGAGCTTGGTGAAGTGGCTTTTTAAAGATGCTCTCAAGTGGTTTATGATCACTCTCAACCTGGATTTCTTTGCCATATACATATTGATGGAACTTCTCACACCCATAAACTATGGCGAGTAATTCCTTCTCGATTTGAGCATATTGGCGTTGACAGTCCATAAGTGCTCGTGATCCATACACCACAGGCCTCCCATCCTGCAGTATAACAGCTCCTATTCCCTCTGAACTGGCATCCACAGACATCGTCACCGATTTATTGACATCATAGAACTTGAGTGCTGGTGCATTGGTAACCAACTGCTTCAATGTGTCAAAACTTTTCTTTTGTTCATCCTCCCAGTGCCATTCAGTGTTGTTATCTAGTAGCTTTCGGAGTGGAGCACTGTCCTCTGATAAGTTGAGAATGAATTTGGCAAGATACTGTATCATGCCCAGGAACCTCAATGGTTCTTGCTTGTCTTTGGGTGGTGGTAGCTGTACCACAGCTCTGACCTTTTCATCATCTGGTTTTAGCCCATCAGCACTGAGTACATGACCTATGTATTTGATCTCTGTAGTTCTGATCTTACATTTACTTTTGTTCAGTTTTAGGTTGTAATCACATGCTCTCTCCAGGAGTTTCCTCAGTCTCTGATCATATTCCTCAATTGTGTCACCCCATATCAGCAAATCATTAATGATGTTGACCACCCCGTCCAGGCCTTCAATCATTTGTGCCACGGATCTCTGGAATACCTCTGATGCAGAAGAAATCCTAAACGGTAGACGCAGGAAACCACATCTCCCCATTGGCGTGTTGAAAGTGCATTATTTGGAACTTTCTTCATCCAGCTTGATCTGCCAGAATCCTTGATTTGTGTCTAATACTGATAAGTATTTCATATTAGGCATGTGGGAGACAACCTCTTCAACCGTGAGCAGTGGATAGTGCTCTCTTTTGATGGCTTGGTTGAGATCTTGTGGATCCATGCAAATCCTCGTCTTTTTTTCTGTGACCACCGTCACCATACTATTCACCCAGTCGGTCGGTTCTATTTGTCTTGTTATGACTCCCATCTGTTCCATTCTGTGTAGCTCCTCCACTACTTGATCCCTGAGAGCTACTGGAATCTTTCTCGGGGCATGCACGACTGGTACAATAGTTGGATCAATCTGGATATGGTGTTTCCCTGGTAAACATCCTAATCCAGAAAACAAGCCATCAAAGTCTTTGAGAATGCCATTTTCTTTTTCAACACCAGGCCTAGCTTTGTGCATGTTGCTTTGCCCAGTATTGCTGGAACATTTTGCTGTACTATTTTAAACTCTATCTTGTGTTTTTGTCCTTTGTACACGCAGGTGAGTGCTATTTTGCCCAGTGGTGCCGTCTTGTGGCCGAAATATGCAACAAGCTTGCAGGTGGATTTTCTCAGTCGTCCTCTGATCTCCAGTAAGTTGAATGTTTCTGCTGACATTACATTGCACTTTGCCCCAGTGTCAAGCTTAAATGTCACATTCCTCCTGTTCATTATCAGACCTTGAGTCCAATCATCTTCATCTCCATCTCTGCATTGTCAATATTCTTGATGCATACTTCCTGTTCCACTTCAACTGTGCCAATGAACATGTCACTGTTGCCATCACTCTGTTCCACAGCATGCATTTTCCTTGCAGGCTCCTTCGATTTGCACATCTTTGCAAAGTGATTTCTTTTCTGGAATAACTTGCATGTCTGACCAAAGGCTGGACATTTTCTGTATCTATGTTTATAACCACATCTGTTGCCTTTACCTTCCTTTTGATGATCCTGTGGAGCTGGCTTTGTCCTACTCTTGTCAGTTTCCACAGTTTTTATTTTGTGCACTTCAATCTCTTCATTGAGCACTTTAACCTGACTTGACATGATCTCGCTGGCACGGCAAACATCAATTGTCTTTTCTAATGTAAGATCTGCCTCTCTCAATAGCCTGCCTCTCACTTGATCATCCCATATGCCGCATACAATCCTGTTACGTATTAAAGAATCATGCAATTGTCTGAACTCACAGTCTTTTGCCTTGTTCTTCAAATGTGTTACATAGGTGTCTATGGTCTCTATTGGTCCCTGAGCCCTCGTGAAAAACATATGTCGGATGTATGGTAGGTTTTTTCTCGGTTCGCAGTAATCTTCAAACTTTTTCCTTCAACACTTCAATTTTATCTTGTTTATCATCTTGGAAGACAAACGTTGCAAACCTTTATTGCCTCTTCCCCTGCCACATGCAGAAACGTAGCACATTGCACTTTCTCCGTCTTTTCAGCTACGCCGCTAGTGGTGAAAAACAGCTCAAACTTCTGGATCCATATTTTCCAGTTCTCAGCAAGATTACCTTGTAGGCTTAAACTTGACGGAGGCTGTAACTGTGACATCTTTTACGTGTCTTCTCTTCCTTTTTTTCGCGATTTCTTCTGACTCCATGTAATATTGATGTGACTCGGACACCGCTGTAGATTGAACAACCACATTTATTCACCAGGCTTCCATTTTTTACTTCTCTACATGTAGAGAGGATGTTTCCGACAGTGGAGGAGTCTAGGATCAGAAGGCACAGCCTCAGAATTCAAGGGCATCTCTTTAGAACAGAGATGAGGAATTTCTTTAGCCAGAGAGTGCTGAATCTGAGGAATTCATTACTACAGATGGCTGTGAAGGCCAAATCATTGCATATATTTAAAGCAGAAGTTAATATGCTCTTGATTAGTATAGACATCAAAGGTAGGCAGGAGAATGGGGTTGAGAGGGATAATAAATCAGCCATTATATAATCGTGGAGTAAACTCGATAAACCTATAGGCTTTCACAATTAAAATAAAGTGAGGTGTTTTATGTTTAATGAAATCCATAACACATTTTATTGAACTCCTAAACTTACACAACAAAACTATGATAAAAATCTTTTACATAAATACATCATCACGTCAGACTTGCCTCTTAAAGCAAAACCCCAACTCAATGTCGGAGAATGGGAATTATGTGTGTTTCTCCCAATTACATTACTCTACACAGGCCTTCACAGAAGTCTCTAAGACAGACATAGTGATCCTGTCTGGAGCTCAGATGAGCCACCAGGCTCAGGTCCTGTGTTCCTTGTGTAGAGGAACCGTAGATGTCTCTGGCCTGTCTAGAGGTTTATTGACATGTTCATGGTCATGTTGTGATGCTAGGGGAATGGCAGCAGAATATTCCAAATCTTGGTGGCCCGTTTTAAGGTGATCTGCCAAAATACATTCAGGCTTACCCCTCTTATCTATGATAAAAGTCTTTTCTCCCTGTTCCAAAGTGTGGAACAGGCCATTGTAAGGGGATCTAAGGGGCTATTGGTGTGCGTCATGGTGGACAAAAACAAATGAGGAAGAATATATGTCAACAGGAACCTAAGAGTGCAGCTGTTCATGATGGAAGGTAGGAATAGGTGAAAGGAATTGAATTTACTGAAGAATGCTTTTGAGAGGCCAACCAGGTAGTCATGGCGTCAGGAACAAAATCACCTGGCACTCAGAATGGCTGCCTGTATACCAACTCAGCCATAGACAACTGCAGGCCCTCTTTTACAGCATATTTGAGCCCCAGCAGGACCTATGGGAGCCAATCACGCCAACACTCATCGGTCAGGGAAGCCCTCAAAGCAGCCATTAAGGAGCAGTGAAACCACTCGTGTAGACCACTGGACTGCAGGTGATACGCCATCGTGTAACATATCCTAATGCTGTGATGTGATCGATCCTAATCCTGTCGCAGCCCAGAGGTCTGAATGAATTGGGGACTGCGGTCAGAGGAAATATCAGATGGGCTGCCAAACAGAGCAACCCAGGTTCTGATGAATGTCCGAGCCACATCTGCAGGGGTCAGCGATGCTAGAGGGACAACCCCTGGCCACCTGGTGGTCTGGTCCACCATGGTAATAAGGTTCATGAAACGGTGGGGGGGGTGGGGAGGAGGACCAAATAAGTCCACATTGACATTGTCAAATGATCAGTCAGGGACCTCAAAAGATTAATTTTTGCCTACTGGCACACCACGTAAGCTGCAGTCCAGTCATGCATGTCCTTTCCGAGGTCAAGCCAAACAAACTTCAGTGCAACCAGTTTCTGTGAGGCCTTCTGGCATGGATGCAAGAGGCCATGTATGGGATCAAAAAGAGTTCACCACCAGTTTGTGAGCACAATGGGGTGAGGGCGACCAGTTGAGACGTCGCACAGGAAGAGAAACCACAGCTTCCCCAAACTTAATGTCAGCCAACCGTAAGTCCATGACTGTTATCCAGGTAAACAAAATCTAAGTCTTTTAGTACAGAATCCATTAGCCCTTGGAAGGTCTGTGCTGCGTTTTTCAGTCCAAATAGCATGCACAGAAACTCAAAAAGGCCAGCTGTTTTGGGAATGTTCTCTGACCACACAGGCACCAGATGGGAACCCCTCATTTAATCTACTTTGGAAAATTTAAATTTCCGGCTAAACATACCAAAAAGTCCTGGATTTGTGGAGTAGGATACCAATCGGGCATGGTAGCCTCTTTAAGGCATTGACAATCATCACGTGGGCGACAAACACCATTGGACTTAGGGACCATATGGAGGGGTGGAGCCCCGGGGCTATCTGACCAGCATACAGCTCCTAGTCTTTCCATGTTGGCAAACTCAATCTGCATTGTTGTCAGCTTTTCTGGGTCCAGTCTGCGTGCGCAAGAATGGTCTGGTGGGCCAGATGTGTGAATGTGGTTTTCGACCCCATGTTTTGTGACTGTAGTGGAGAATGTGGGCTTGATGAGGTCTGGGAATTCACCCACCAGTTAAGTAAGCTCACATGCGGTGGTGCATGTGCTTGACGGAGTCATGGGGAACTTACTGGGCGACCAGGGTAATGACCCAAAGTCCTTGACATCCACAAGCCAGCAGTTCTTAAGATCAACTAACATTCCTCGGGCACACAGGAAACCTGCGCCAAGCAGAGGCCTATCCACTTTAGCCAGAACAAAGTTCCATGCGTAACGTCGCCCACAGAAGCAGAGCGTCACCTGTCATGTCCCGTAGGTCTGGATCCTCCTTCCATTCGCAGCTTCCAGTGAGGTTTCATCGCTCTGCCTTCTCATTAATAGGCAAGGCTGGCAGCATACTCCCTCGAGCACCTGTGTCACACAGGAAGTGTCGCCCTGAAAGGGTGTCCATCGTGAATAATAGATGACCTTGGCAGCAGGAACCCATGATGTTTACAGGCCTCCGATGTCCCATATGCGCTGGCACTGTGGAAGCTGCAAGGTGGTCGGCACATTCTAGCACTCATACCAAAATGTACGTGATAAAACCACAGGCCTGGCATCTGTCTCGCAGCTATGGGTGGCCTTATGTGGGGAGACTTGCTGACCGGGCTTATTGAGACAGCATGTGGTCCGTTAACTCTGAAGGCTTGCCATCACCGAGACCTGGAAAGGAGAGCAACTGTTGGTGCACTCAGGCTTCGATAGTCCCAAAGTCTATAAAAGATGACTTTTTAGATGGGTGTTCAAGCAAACTCACTACTCTTGCAGAAGTGGAGTTGCTGAGCGACGTTGCCACGTAATAAATTTTGGTGTTCTCGGCGGACATTTCTCACAGAGCAAACTGGGCCTCCACTTATACGAAACAAGCAATGGCATTTTGCTCCCAAAGTGCCAGCACTTTCAAAGCAACTACATTGGCAGACATGTTCAATAACTCCGGAACCATCCTGGAGCATCAGGGTCATCAACGTAGGATCTTGCAGATAAAACGAAGTGAGGCGTTTTATGTTTAATGACACCCATAACTTATTTTATTGAACTTCAAAACCTACACAACAAAAATGTGCTAAAAATCTTTACATAAATACGTCATCATGTCAGACCAGCCTCTTAAAGCGAAACCCCAACTCAATGTTGGTGTTTGTGAATTATGTACTTTTCTCCCAATTACGTTACCCAACAGACCAAATGGACTAATGATATCTTATGGACTATTTTCAAAAGTTTATCAGTAACTTCAGTTATCAAATTCGAGGAGTTTGCCAGGCTAATTGCCTATTACTTTTACTGCTGGCTTGCCACTAAGTATGAAGGCTTGGTTAATAAAATCTAGCTATAAAACTCAATTAATCTAATAAATGCTTAAAATGAAGTTCTCATCTTATTGAGTAAAAGAGATGAAGCATTCACTTGGCAGTTCACACAGTGCTAAACTTATATTCACAGCCATAAATGCCACAATGCCCTCCCAAGTTATTTTGTTAAGATGGACAATAAATGCCTGCTTTGCTACTGGCCTCCATCCCCTGTAAATTAAAATCAAACTGGTCGGCATTCCAGCTAAGTGTCGCAGTATCTTCAACCAATGTCTAACATTGAGCTCCTTTAACAATGTTTCCTTACTTCTAATTAGCAACAAGATTAGTTTCAATTTAATTTTTTTCCAGGCCCTGGGAATCTGTGGGAACAGAATTATATTGGCACCCAAACTGAACCATACTGTACCAAACAAATTTGAATCATACACAAGGCAGCAAATTTTGCTACAGCGATAATACAGAGTTGAACAGTTATACTGCTATTGTCCATTTTAACAACTACTTGTCACCATTTCTTCCTGTCAAGCACACATTTTAGCCAAAGCTGCGTAGAGAACGGGTCAGAGACCCTGCTCAAAAAAACAAGATGAACAGTGTGTATTCAGTGTAGGAATTCTATTACTTCATACTGGATGGTAGTTTTATTCATTGCTTCTGGTTCTTATGTAACCAGATCATATGGATGCTAAACCCCAATGCGTTAATTTACTAAATCTCTAGATGATAACTTTCTAAAGCCAAAAGGTTTCCAATAATTTCTATGATGAACAGTTCAGCATGGCGAAACACATAACTTGCCATTTTTGCCCATAACTCTTGCAGGGCTTATGTATAATGATCTGCCTAATTGAAATCCTCCTGAGATAGCTATCAAAAAATCCAGTTGAAATATTTTAAAACATTAACTGTTTTTCTCTCCATATGGGCTGGTGTACCTGCTGAGTAAATCTAACACTTTCAGCTTTTCACTCTAATCTCCTGTAAATGCAGTTATTGGCTTTCTGGTTTCTGTCCAATTATTAGAAAGCTGTCTCTCCAGGCAGTTTCCAATTAGCAAGAAACCCACCCTCCTCCCCTCCCCCACCCCCAGTAAAGATAGTTGGGAGAACTGTATTCATTTCAATGAAATGCTGCCTCACAGAGTCAGAGATGCAGAATCAATCTTTATCTTTGGTAGAGCATGTGTGGAGCTTAAATATCCTCTCTGCAACACATGTGTTTCTACCTGGCACTCCAATTTCATCCAACATGGGGTGCCACGTTTGCGTTGCAGTTCGTGCGATGCTATTCCAGCTCAGAGTTCAGATTTCAATCCCGTGTCCTCTGCAAGGAGTCTCTGTATGTCCTCTCTGTGCCACTCAGGGGTGTTCTCCAGGTCCTCCAGTTCCCTCCAAAGTCCAAAGGGTGAAATAGGGGTTGACAGCGGCTCAAGGGGATAGAAGGGACTTTTCGGCACCGTATCCGAATCTCTAAATAAACAAGTATCCTAAAGACATGCAGTGTTGGTTGCTCACTGTAAATTTCCCCCGTGAGGAGGCAAGTGAGAGAATCTATAGGGAGTTTTTTAAGAATGTGGGGAGAATTTTTTAAAAATGGGGCAACTATAGAATTGGGGTAAATGGACATTTAATGGTTGGCACAAATTCAGTTGGCTAAGGGCTTGGTTTCAGTTGCAGTGGACTGAAGATCTGTACGTCTCCTATCTGTGACAATGACCAGCTGGTATCCATTCTGTCTCTGGTACTGACTGACAAGGCTAAAACTTGAAATTTCTGGGCACTCCCTTTAGATGCCTTCAAGCAGATTAAAGCTGTGATTAAAGCTATCCACTATTAATCCTTTCTCTTTGCGATAACAAGGATACCCTCAGGAGAAGTGCTCGCTGCCTAAGTTCATCTGCAGCACCAGAGAATTCCTGGAACAGATCTGAATTGAATTGACTTTATTTCTTACATCCTTCACATACATGAGGAGTAAAAATCTTTACGTTACGTCTTCATCTAAATGTGCAATGTGCAATCATAGTAATTTATAATAAACAGAACAGTCAATGTAATATAGAGTTAACTCAAATCAGTGTGAGTTCATCAGTCTGATGGCCTGGAGCCTGTTGGTCCTGGCTTTTATGCTGTGGTACCACTTCCCAGATGTAGCAGCTGGAATAGATTGCAGTTGGGATGGCTTGGATCCCCAAAGATCCTACGGGCCCTTTTTACACACCTGTTCTTGTAAATGTCCTGAATCGTGGGAAGTTCACAACTACAGATGTGCTGGGCTGTTCGCACCACTCTCTGCAGAGTCTTGCGATTAAGGGAGGTACAGTTCCCATACCAGGCAGCGATGCAGCCAGTCAGGAAGCTCTCAATTGTGCCCCTGTAGAAAGTTCTTAGGATTTGAGGGCCCATACCAAACTTCCTGAACCGTCTGGGGTGAAAGAGATGCCTTTTTCACACACAGCTGGTGTGTACAGACCACTTGAGGTCCTCAGGATGTGGATGCCGAGGAACTTGAAGCTGTTTACCCTCTCAACCTCAGATCCATTGATGACAATAGGGTTTAGCCCATCTCCTTTCCTCCTCTAATCCGCAACCAGCTCCTTTGTTTTTGCAACATTGAGAGAGAGGCTGTTTTCTTGACACCACTGTGTCAGAGAGATAACTTCTTCCTGTAGGCCACCTCATTATTGTTTGAGATAAGGCTAATCAATGTAGTATGCTTGTAACTTATTTTTTCTGGTACCCAAATCATCATGGAGTATGAGTAAAATAGAGACTAAGTCCAATTTTTTGACATCTGCGCAAGTTCATATACGCACAGGAGCAATTAAAAATTTACCTGTGGTAGCATCACAAGCACATAGCATCCTACCAGTGGCATTCACAAGAAAAACATAAATTATGCACTATTTCTACAAGAAGGAGTGACTACAGGAGTACAGGAGTGACTAGATTGAGTGATGTCACAATAACCTAGCAAGCGATATCTTCAAGACAGAGGAATTAACTAATGATGGATTTCAGGAAGGGGGAGTTGAGAGAACATGTGCCAGTCCTCACTGAAGGGACAGTTATACAAAGAGTGAGCCTTTGTGTCAGCATCCCAGAGGATCTATCCAAGGCCAAACACACCAATGCAGTCACAAAGAAGGCACGCCAACAGCTCTGCTTCATTTAGAATTTGAGGAGATCTGGTATGTCGCCAAAGACTGTTGAAAATTTCTATAGATGTACGGTGGAGAACTCTCTGACTTACATCGCAGTTTGCCAGGGAGACTGCAATGCACAGGACCACAACAGACTGCAGAAGATTATAGGCTCAACCAGCTCCATCACAGGCACAATCCCCCTCACCATCGAGGACATCTTCAAGAGGCGGTGCCTCACGACACTGGCATTTGACTTTAAGGATCCTTACCATCTGGGACATGTCCTCTTCTCATCACGACCAACAGGGAGCAGGTACAGGAGTCTGAAGATCTACACTCAACGATTCAGAAACAGCTTTGTCCTCTCTGCCATCAGATTTCAGAAAGTCCATGAAACCATCAACACTACCTCATTATTACTATTTATTGATTTTTCAATTTATGGTGATTTTATATCTTTGCATTGTACTTCTGCCTCAAAACAACAGATTTCATAGAAGACAGTGATATGAAATCTGATTCTGATTCAATTAAAAAAGCAAAGTCCATGTTAGTGCAAAGTAATCACAGTGTTGCTAAATTATAATGATTAGGGTTGTACTAATTGGTTCAGGAGCCGAACAACTGAGCAACCCCTCATCGTTTTTTCCAGTCCTGCTGAAGGGTCTCGGCCCAAAACATCAACTGTACTGTTTTCCATAGATGCTGCCTGGCCTGCTGGGTTCCTCCAGCATATTGTGTGTGTTGCTTGGATTTCCAGCATCTGCAGATCTTCTCTTGTCTGTGGCTGAGGGGAAGTAGCCGATCTTGAATCTTTTACCTGTTTATTGAAATACAGAGCAGAATAGGTCCTTCGAGTCATGCCACCCAGCAATCCCCAGATGTTAATCCTAGCCTAATCATAGAACAGTTTGCAATGACCAATTAACCTACCAGCTGGTACACCTTTGAACTGTGGGAGGAAACCGGAGCACCCAGAGGAAACCCTAGCAGTTACGGGGAGAACGTACAAACTCCTTACAGGCAGTGGCGGGAATTGAACTCT
Source organism: Mobula birostris (assembly GCF_030028105.1). Classification (NCBI taxonomy): domain Eukaryota; kingdom Metazoa; phylum Chordata; class Chondrichthyes; order Myliobatiformes; family Myliobatidae; genus Mobula; species Mobula birostris. The sequence goes on along the minus strand of NC_092379.1, from coordinate 80,907,310 downwards.
GGTCCCCTGCACTGTTAAATGTTGTACTCACCACTACGCTACCATGCCGCCCCAGTGGTGGTGGTGGCATGGGGTTTCAGGCTTCTAGTGGTGTGAGTCCTCAGGCTCCTGTACCTCCTCCCACATGGCAGCCACAAGAAAACGGCATGGCTCAGATGGTGGGGATCTTTGATGATGGATGTTACCTTCTTGAGACAGTCCTTCCTGTAGATACTACAGGATGTTCTGGTGAGATAGTTGGTTGGATCCACTACTCTCTGCAGTTTCTTACATTTCTGGATATTTGGATTGTTGTAACAGACCATAATGCAACGAGTCAGGATACTTTGAACAATATATGTTTTAAAATGTGTCAGTGTTTCCAGAAAAGCCAAACCCCCTAATCTCCTTTGAAAATAAAGATGCTGGCCCACCTTGTTTGTGATAAAACTTATGTGTAGGATCTCCGACAAGTCCACTGATATGTCAACACCCAAGAATGTAAAGCAGCTGATTCTCTCCTCTACCGATCCCCCAATGTAAACAGGTTCATGTCTTCCCTCCTCCCCCTTCCTGAAGTCAACTATCAGCCCTTTAGTTTTACTGGCATTGAGTATCAGTTTGTTGCTGAGGCATCGCTCGACCAGGTATCCTATCCTCACTCTGGTAAGCTGACCCATCATTACCTGTGATTCTCCAACAACAGTCATGCCATTGATGAATTGGAAGATGGAATTGGACCTGCGCTTAGCTACATAGCCTATAGAGAGTAGAACAGGGGGCTAAGCATGCAGTCTTGAGTCGTTCATGATCAGTGAGGAGGAAATGCTGATACCAGTCCTCACTGATTGAGATCTGGCTGTGAGGAAATCCAGAGTCCATTTCCAGAGGGGGTACAGAGGCCCAGGACTTGAAGTTGGATGATAAGTTTAGATAGGATGATTGTGTTGAACACCAAGCTATAGTCAATGAACAGCAGCCTGTTGTATGAGTTCCTATTGTCCACAGCAGAGTGAAGGGCCAGAGAAAGCACACCAGCTGTTGTGGCAGTAGGTGAATTGCAGAGGATGCAGCTGACCTCTTGAAGCACATCATTGTAGTTGATGTAAGTGCTAATGGATAGTAGTCATTGAGGCAGGTCACCCTGCTGTTCTTGGGCTCCAGTACAATAGAAACCTTTCTGAATCATATGTGGACCTCAGACCACAAAACTGAGAGTTTGAATATGTCCATTGATACTCCAGACACGTTACAGCAGATGCTCAAGCCTGGAGCAAAAACTTCTAGAGGAGTTTATTTTTTGCTCAACAAATGTCCAGTTGATTTCCTCCAGCAGATAATTTTATTCTGCACCCTTTTCAAGAGAAATAGCATGCATGGCAGCATCTACACCACATGAATCTTAGAGCTGGATCAAGTGCAAGGTTCAGCTAAATACTTCTGTTACTTCCAAGCTGTTAATAAGAGTTACCTGAGAATCAGGGTTGAAAGCCTGATGAAGATTGGTAAAGGAGATGTAAATGGAGTCCCATTAAACATACCAATATTCTGCATTCACTTAAAGAATGCCAGGAACATGTAGTTAATTCTGTTTTTGCATATTCTGTGAGCCACAATTCTCAGTGCAGAAAAATTACAATGACAGACATTTAAATCAGGAATTTAAAGAATGTGTCTGCAATACTGACAATAGAACCAACAGACTTTATTATACAGACTGCATTATACGTTTTAGACTTACTGTTGTTTTTAGAATTTATAGTTACAAATAAAAATGTAGCATAAAACAGAGTTAATGCCACTTTTAAACAATCTAATTCTCATTTTAGAGCTTTAGAAATGTTGTATTAAAAGAAATGTCAGCTGTCAAAAACAACTGGCAAGGACTGTCAGTCATTCCTATTTGCTCATGAATGGCCAGAATATAATTTGCAATGATTTTGATTTGTAATATTCTCCATACTTTATACAGTATATGGGAAACAGGTTTTTATGAAGCAATTTCCTACCCTTACTTGGGGAGAAAAAAACAACACATCAAAATGAATTTAGCTCTGGAAAATAATTATCATGTCTGCAACTAATGATGCAAAATGAAGAACTTGTATTAATAACCCTTGCTGACAAATTCACTTGTATTATCAGATGGTAAAGATATGCTAATTAAATCATTTTTCACACAGTTGCATGCAGAAAAATGCCTTCATTGTCAATTTAACCAGCGAATCTACTTAAAGTTAATTGTCATATTGTGCTGCAGCACTCTCAGTGAACCCAGTGAACCACTTCCTCTATCACATAATTTAACAAAATGTGACAAATTTTAACTTTCTATTTTATGTCTGATCTTCCTTTTAATGAGTTTTATTAAGCAGAGAATTTCTCAAGAAATTATAATGCTACTTTTCAGAACAATTTAGGACATTTATGACCTTTTTCTAAATTGGTTTCTCATTATAAAGATCACTGAGTTTAATGTAGCAAGCATGAACTAGAAGAGATAGTCCTGGCAAAAACATATCCTCGCTGTGTCAAGTCCAATGTAATAAAAGCCTATCCTCCAAAATTGAAAAAGTTAATTGCCTCTGTTGGAATTGAAGCCTTTCCAGGATCTCTTGGAATGAATTATTTGGCAGTGTGTCCTCACACACAGAGATCTATAGAACACAGTTCTATTGCAACTTCAGGTGTTATTCAGCAATTCATGACCAGGATAGTCGCCAGCTGAGAAGAAGCAGTGATAACCAAAGGATAGATTTTCTCCCAGGTGGAAGAATATATGATACATATTGTATCTAGAGTTTCCCAGGGTGTAAAGACTGGTATTTGTTCTCAATGCTTTTGCTATTAGGCTGCAAGAAACATCCTGACATTTAAGTCTTAGGAAAGGAGAGTAAAGACATATTCAAGATGATTTTGAGAATGGCACACTTGAAAAAGGCTATTGCCAGTATTGAGAAATAAGCAGAAAAGTAAGTTTTCCTCATCTAGTTTGTCTGATAGGCCCAGTGCGTCAAGGTTCAATGTTCCTGCACCAGTGGCAACATATTATATGTGTTTTTCGTTCTCTTGGGGATACGGGCATCACAGGCAATGCCCGTGGTATTGAACATCCTTAATTGCCCTTGAGAAAGTCATGGTGAGCGGACTGCTTGAGCCTCTGTGGTCTTTATGATGAAGTGCTTTCAAAGTGCTGTTGAGATGCTTACTTAGGGATTTAAATGCAATGATGATAAAGGACCAACAATATATTTCCAAGTCTGGATGGTGTGTGACTTGGAAGGAAATGTGTAGGTAGTGGCATTCCCATGAATCCATTGCCCTTGACTTTCTAGGAGGCAGAGGTTCCATGTATGGCCAGTTAGAGCAGCTTACTCAAGAAGCTGCAATGCATTAAATAGCACAATCGAAAGTGCAGAATTACTGATGGGATGCCAGTCAAGTGACTTGTTTTGTCCTACATGATAATGAGCTTCACAAGGATCTTCGGAGCTGCATTCACCCAGACAAGTGGAAGGTATTACCTCGCACTCTTGACTGCTCATGCTTTGTAGGGCTGAGGTTATGAAGAGACAAGTCACTAACGAGTGGCTACTCAGCCTCTCACCGGGTCACCACAGTGTTTATGTGTCAAACCCCACCGAGCTTCTGGTCAATGGTGATCCTCCAAGGCATTAATAATGGAGAATTCAACAATGGTAATGCCACTGAAGGTAAAGGGTTGGTGCTTGGGAGACACAAAAGATTTGCAGATGCTGGAAACCTTGTGCAACACAAAATGCTAGAGGAGCTCGGCGGATAAGGCAACATCTATGGAGGAAAATGAACAGTAGCTGGTTAGGATATATCTTGTTAGAGAAAGTAATTGTCTGGCACTTCTGTGGCATGAATATTACAGGACAGTTATCAGTGCATTCCCAAATGTGGCCTAGGTCTTGCTGCATACAGGTGTTGGCTGTTACACTCACCGAGCTGTCAGAAATGCAAAGTAGAAAATTGTGCAATCACCAACGTCATCCTCACATTTGGATTATCATAGGGTGAAAGGTCGGGTATGACACAGCTGAGGGTTATTGAGCTAAAGGTACTGCACCAAGGAAATCATGCAGTGACGTCAAAGAGCTCACAGCATGGAAGCAGGCTCTTTGGCCCAACTTGTCCAATTTACCCATGTTTGGACTATATTCCTCTTAACTTTTCCTATCCATATACCTATCTAAGTGATTTTAAATGTTGTAATTGTACTCATGTCAGGCAGTATGCTCCAAATATCTACCAACATCTGAGTAAGAACGTTGCTCCTCAACTCCCATTTAAATCTATCTCCAGTCACCATGTATCTCCATCCATTAGTCTTAGACTCCCCCTACCCTGTGAAAAAATTAGGTTATTCACGTTATCTATGCCCTTCATCATTTTATATGCCTTTATAAGGTCACTCCCCAGTCTCCCATGTTCCCAGCTTCTCCTAATAGCTCAACCCCTCCAATCCTGGTAGCAGCTGTTTGGGTCTCTCTTGTATGCTTTTCATCCTTTCTCGAGCTGGGTGACCAGAACTGCACACAATACTCTATGTGTTGATACTTGTGTTAGTTTATTATTGTCACATGCACCAAGATATAGTGAAAAGCTTGCTTTATACACATCCAATAATTATGCAGTGCATTGAGCTAAAATAAGATAGAACACAAACAATACAGTGTAAACTATAAAAGCTACCAATAAAGTGCAGTAAAGTAGATTGTGAAGCCAGGAGTTCATTGTATCATACAAGAGGTCTATTCAAGAGTCTGATAGGACAGAAGCTGTCCTTGAGCCTGGTGGTATGTGCTTTAAGGCTTTTATATTTCCTGCCCAATGGGAGAGGAGGGAAGAGAGAATGGCTGGGCTGGGTGGGGTCTTTGATTATGTTGGCTGTTGTACTGAGGCAGTGAGAAATAGAGACAGAGTGCATAGAGAGGAGATAGCTTCTGTGATATGAGGTCTTAACAATAACTTGTATAATTGAAATACAAGTCCCAACTTCTGACCAGTGAATGTAAACATCTTCTTCACCACCCTGTCTCCATTTCCTTGGACTTTGTATCTGTATCCATCGGCCTCTCTTCTTTACAACCCCTGCCAGGTTCCTAATATTTACTATGTAAATTCTGCCCTGTTTGTCTCCTGAGCCAGAGATGACTGACTTCTAACAATGACAACCATCTCTCCTTTTGCAAATTATGCCTCCAACCACGGGAACGTTTTCCATTGAAGATTGTTGACTACAGTTTTATCAGGACACTTTTATGCCATACTTGGACAAAACAGGTCACTTTATAAGCATTCCATTAATAACCCTAAATGTAATAGTCAATCTCTCCTCCAGTGCACAGCAGCTGAAGTGTATACCATTCATACAAAATGCTGCAGTTTCTTGTGTAAACGACCCTAGCACCATCTCACAAACCCAGAACCACTGTTCCCTGGAAGGGCAATGATAGTGTGTTCATGGGAATACCACCAACTGTACGTTTTCTTCTAAGTAACACATTATCCTAACTTGGAAATATATTGCTGGTCCATCAACATCATCGGATCTAAATCATAGATTCATCTACTCAACCAGAAAGACTGCAGTATGTCAAAAAGGCTTCTCACTATCATTTTCTGAAGTGCAGTACCTGATAGCCAATATCGCCAGTGAAGAACAATTCCAAAAGTGTGTGAAAAAACAGGTATAACATGTTGGTACAAGTGTAGAAGCTATGAACAAATATTGAATCTTGACACTCAGGGACGAGTACAAAGAAGCTACTAGACAAGAAAAACATAGTTTGCAGTTGATTTCAAGGATAGTTACTTTCAACTCACCTCAGGAATTCATCTCTTTGTGTCATGCTTGGACCCAGACTGTGATGAGGTCTGGAGCTGAGTCATCCAGGCATAACCTAAATTGCTCATTAATGACTGGGTTATTGGTGAGCAAGAGCTGCTTAATAGCAGTGTTGACAACACTTTCTTTAATTTTGATTTTGACTGAAAGTTGACTAATTTGACAATAATTAGCCAAATTAGATTTGTCCTGCTTTTTATAGATAGGACAAATTGGACAAATTTCCATCTCGTCAGCAGAAGCCACTGTTGTAACCATACTGGAACAGTTACCAAAAGGCAATGCTATTCTGGAGCATAGTTGTTATACTGAAGGGAAATTACATCCACTGAGAATTAGTATACCATTTTACATCATTGAAACTATTACTGGAATATTTACATAGCAAGTTGAAATATGGCACTTTCGTGTACTGCAATACCAGCTACTGTACATGGTTACTACAAATTGTCTATCTTTATTTTGAAATTGTAAGAATACGATTGATTTCCATTAAAATAAAAACTCAATGCAGTGACTCTGGTACTAACATTATCAAATAGTTTATTCAGGCACTATTGTTATATGAACACAAAATTTTGTCTGGTGCCCTTATTCTTTTCAGAAATACCATGTTGGCTTTGCTTGGGAGTCCCAAGGTGTCATTCATTTTCCTGAAGAAAAGTTATTTAAATAGTTTCATTACTATTTAAAAGAATAAATTATTAAGGCCTCTTTGAATTTAGTGTATCATTTAAATTATTCTGTATTTTGGTGCTTCATACTGATCAAAAGTTACATGAGTAACTGCTCCATCTACATGAGAAGCTGGTGCAGCAGTGATTTAGCTGCATCATATCAGCTGCTTTGGAAGTTGCAATCTCTTGTTGCCATATTATGAGCAAATCCATTAGCAAGCGGGACTGTAATGCAATGAGACATCAGTGGTAGGTGTGAAGAGCCAATCTGCATCCATAACCATACTTAGTTCTGCCATGCAGGCTTCACAAAGAAGCCTACAATGCTGTATTGGGATCGCATCAAAAAGTCAATCAAGTGCTTCTATCATTTAAAACATCAATAATGTTTCAAACGCAAACAACAGGAATTCTGCAGATGCTGGAAATTCAAGCAACACACATCAAAGTTGCTGGTGAACGCAGCAGGCCAGGCAGCATCTCTAGGAAGAGGTGCAGTCGACATTTCAAGCCGAGACCCTTCGTCAGGACTAACTGAAGGAAGAGTGAGTAAGGGATTTGAAATTTGGAGGGGGAGGGGGAGATCCAAAATGATAGGAGAAGACAGGAAGGGGAGAGATGGAGCTAAGAGCTGGACAGGTGATTGGCAAAAGGGGATACGAGAGGATCATGGGACAGGAGGTCCGGGAAGAAAGACGGGGGGGGGGGGACCCAGAGGATGGGCAAGAGGTATATTCAGAGGGACAGAGGGAGAAAAAGGAGAGTGAGAGAAAGAATGTGTGCATAAAAATAAGTAACAGATGGGGTACGAGAGGGAGGTGGGGCCTAGCGGAAGTTAGAGAAGTCGATGTTCATGCCATCAGGTTGGAGGCTACCCAGACGGAATATAAGGTGTTGTTCCTCCAACCTGATGTTTCAAATTCAATCAAGAGGAAGAGCAAGCAAGACAAAGAATACTCAATAAAATGTATATATAATTAGCTGAAAACTAGATCTTTATAAATAATATCTTGACAGGAATACATATATTACAATCGGCACAGAACTTCATCTTCTATCTCTCCCTTTGCTACTGCTTGCCTTAAATCAAAGACAGAGGGCTTTTTATGACAATGTTATACATCTTCTGTTGGGAAGTATTGCACATTCCTGGAGTCTTCTTAATAGCAGAAACACTTAAAAGTGCATAGGTTGCAATTTAATCAATAACAATATACATATGCTGACATAATTACGATGTGCCTGTTCCATTTTTGCTCATTTTTTGTGCTGGGAGGAGGGATTTGGGGATTGATGATCGTGCTGCCGTTCTTTTTTTTCTTGGTTTCGTGACGATCTGGAGAAGAATTTCAGAGTTGTATACTTTGATAATAAATGAACCTTTGAAACCTAATAATTCCTGAACTCCCGCACAGAAAATAATTCACCCAGAATGCCCACATCTTAAGGCAAAACAATGGGTCATAATACTTTTATGGAGACAACAGGCTGCAAGAATAACTTCTCAGATTATGTGTTAATTACAGCATCCTTAGCTATTGACTCAATATTTGTAAGCAGCATAATATCGTAGTGCTTAGCACAAAGCTATTACAGTGGCAGTGACCCACGTTCGATTCTGCCACTCTTTGTAAGGTATTTCTATCTTCTTCGCATGAATGCGTGAGTTTCCTCCGGGTGCTCCAGTTTCCTCAACATTCCAAAGACATACGGGTTAATTGGTTACTTGGTCACATGGGTGTAATTGGACGGCATGAGCGTGTCGGGCCAGAAGAATCTGTTACCTTGCTGTATCTCCAGATAAATAAATAAATCCATAGCTCTCAGCACAGAATGTTACTATTAAATTTTGAATAAGAAAAAACAGTGCTATCATTGTTGGTGACCATGGAACTGCCAGATTGCCATACCAACCCAAATGACATGCAGAAGAGCATAAATGTCGCACCTAATTGCCATGACCATGTGATTCCAAATCACCGACCTGATGTGACTTAGGCCAGTGACCGACATCCCCATTCTGTTGAGAAGTATTCAAATACAGCCAAGGTATACCAGCGGGCTGGCTTGACATTGTGTAATGATGCATTTAACATTTAGAGAATTCCAGGGTTTTGCAGCACATCTGAGATTGATTCACAGAATAGCAATCAGTTGCAGAGCCTTGTCTGTAAAAAAACCGCTATCCGGGATTTGAGATGGGAGCAATCACAAAGAGAAGAGGAAGGTGAAGATGTGCATAAATAACTGTTCCAAAGATGCAGTGAGGGAGGTCAGTTAGTTTAATAAATTACTCATTTCAAAACGTGCCTCCATAAGCCTCATTCACTTAAGCATCCTTCCCCTCTATGCTGGTATGCCATCTATAAACATGGTCTTACTGTTTTCTTCCCTGGGCTGTTTGCATACTAATTGATGACTTGCCAAGTAATAGCAACATCAAACGATTTTATTCTCTGTGTGGACAATGTATGTACAGTGATGAGCCAGAATGCTATCCTCTTGCTAGTGCATTGTCCTCTGCCTCCAACTGAAAACCTAATAAAAGGGTGAAGTGTTGTTGCTGACTGCAGTGGCTAATTAAGATTCTGCTGGCATGCTGCTCTTTGGTGGTTGCTCCCTGGAGAATTTAGCAACTGCCGGAGCAATATCTTATGCTGCCATCAAGGGGCCGACTTGGTTTGAACAGCAGTAAATACCAGCAGCACAGACATACGCAATAATATCATATCACTAGCACTGACGTGAGACACAGACATCTGCCCTTACTCTGTTTCACATACATTTAAGCCTTTTTTTAAAAAATGTTCAGCCACAAGCTGTCACAACATTTGAGAATCCCTTAATTATCACTGCCTGCAAACTTGGATTCTTGTTGCTAACAGTAGTGACAGGTAAGTATTGTGCTCGATTTTTAGTCATAAAATAACAGCAAAGAATATTTATTTAGCAGTGGAATGATAGACAGAGCAGCAAAGCTGACTGAGGATATTAATCAAAGGTCAGGGATGCTGTACTGGAATTTGTCAATGTTGAAGAGAATACCTGTATACAGTGAAAGCTAAATTTCAGAATCATGTTTTTAGATCCTTTTGTTGGAGCGTGGAGCATTGACATTAACTCCAGTGCCCTTTCTTCCATTCCCCATTTAGCACCTCTACTACCCCCATTCTGGTATTTACCTGGAGATTGATGCAAGCAAGGCAAGTGATCAATGTCTTCCTTCAATACCATACCTCTGACTACAGTCTAAAGACCAAAGGGACAGGAACTATAAAGTTCATCAAAGTTCAAGGTAAATTTGTTATCAAAGTACACTCTCCACTACACATCTATAGAAGTCTGTCAAAGTTTTAAATGTCATGCCAGATCTCTGCAGAGTCTTAGGGAAGTAGAGGCGCTGCAATGCTTTCTTCTCAATTGCACTTACGTGCTGGGCCCAGGAACTTTATGACTAAGTTCTAAGGTTGGAATCTGAGACTGTGGAGAAAATAGTTCAAATAATTTCATATCAGCCAATGAATTTAAGTTCAAAGCTCAAATAAATCAGGAAGTAAAAAGCTAAAGTTATCAAGAAACAATCAATTACCATAAAAACCCATCTGTTCCATTAATGTTCTCCAAGGAATCAATTCACTATCATCACCTGATCTAGCCAGTGTTTGACTCTAGACATATCAATTTGGTTGGCTCTTGAATGCAGCTATCAGAGCTTCTGCCTAACTAATGCATTGAATCAGGTTCAGTCAGGAACGCTGGTTCTGTCTCCATGGAATTTGCATGTTCTCTCTTTGGCAGCATGGGTTTCTTCCATGTGCTTCAGTTTCCTCCCATATACCAAAGATGTGCAGGTAATACCTTTGGGTGCTGTAAATTACTGGTGCTATAAATGACCCCTCATATCTATCATATTGACATGCCTGGTGGAATATGGGGGGAGTTGATAGACATGAAAAGGGAACAAGAAGGATTGGTGTCAATGGATGGTTGATTGTTGGCATGGACTCAATGGGCTGAAGAGACTTTACTATTACATCATTCAATGAATGTGTGCCTCTTCAGTTGAAGGCCAGTTGAGGACTGCCAATAAATACCATTACATGAACAAATAAATAGACATTCCACTAGTCTTTGAACATTTGGTTTGGGATGTTAGAGCTCTCACTAGTGGAACTAGTAGGAAAATCACCATTCCAATTTCTTACTTATACAGTAGTTAATCTCATGAGTCTTGTTGGGTCAAATCCAACAAGTTATAAACACCATTATTTTCTATTCATGAAATGCAGTGAGCTAACCACCCCTTAGAGAAGTAATTCTTTTGTTTGGCAGTGGAAACAGAGTCTTTAAGTATTTTTAAGGTAAAGGTAGAGAAGGAAGATAAGGAAAGAGGTAAAAGGTTACAGGAGTAGAAATAATCAGATCCGCAATAATCTAATTAAATGGTAGAGCTGGTTTGAGGACTAAATGGCCTGAACGCTGTCCTAATTTGTATGTTAGTATTTTATCTATTTAAGCATCTGTAAGAATGATGTTACCTGATATCTTTTCTAAACAACAGAAATCATAGACAAGATATTCCAGCTCTAGCGGGGACAGCTGTCAAGCTTTCTCACATTCCACTGCAAAAAGGATAGCAACTTTCGCTTTTCCACCCATGGACCTGAAAGTCTGGAAAAATGGAAGTTGCTGTAAGCTGACTCTGCTGGAGAGCAAATAGGTTTCCTCTGAAGTTCATTGTGAGAATTGAACGTGGTCCAGTAGCTCGATAGTTAAGCTCCAAACACCAAAGCATCCCATACCAAGTTTAAGAAGTAACTAATTTTTACCCTCAGTTTTAATTGAAAATAATGATATGTACAGAAGTATTTATAGATTTTTAACTGGATCCAGAAGAGTTTCACTCTTCAAAAATATTTACTGTTCATTTATTTCCGTGGATACTGTTTGGCCAGCTGAGTTCCATCAGCACTTTGTGTGCATTGCTCTGAATTTCCAGCATCTGCAGACTTCCTCAAGATTTTTTTTAACATTTTAGACTCTCATAATTTAAACTCACATTGAATTTATAAATCTTTTAATTTGTTTTAATTTCTGTTCTCACTTTTCTTATGAAGATCTCACAACTCATCTTTATGCCATAACTTAGGTAGCTCCAAGTTTCCTTGCCCTTGGGAGGGATGCTTGTTTTGATTGTCTTATGCTCTTTTGACACTCAGAGTTTGCCACCAAGGATTCCTCCTCCCTGCACTTACCAAAAATTCTCACCAGTATTTTGCTATAAATCTTTTTCTTTTTAAATCTTTTTATTAATTTTCAAGATTATAAACACAGTAACAAAGTTGATACAAAGAGATTGGAATAACCTCAAAAAGCATATACAAAAAGGATTTTAAGTAACATAGGTATGATAGACTTCCAAACTCATAACGAAATTAGTCATATAGAAAAAAAGAAATAAAAAGAAATATATATATAAACAAAGAAAACCCCCCAAAAGAAAAAGAAAAAAAAACCCAAAAAGAAACAGAACAAAACAGGGCTAGACCAATATCTTGAATCAGACACGTTCAGTATTGTCGTCAGCTCCGCTCCTCTATTCATATAATTTAAGTTAATAAAAAAAATTCGGAAAGGTCAAATTACATCATTTAAAAATGTTGCATAAAAGGTTTCCAAGTTTCTTCAAATTTAACCAAAGGATCAAAAATACCACTTCTGACTTTTTCTAAATTTAAACTTAATATAGTTTGAGAAAACCATTGGAATATAGTAGGAGGATTGGTTTCCTTCCAATTCAACAAAATAGATCTTCTAGACATTAAAGTAACAAATGCTATCATCCAACAGGCTGAAGAAGACAAAGATCTATTTTCTACCACTGGCAATCCAAAAATTGCCGTAATAGGATGGGGTTTTAAATCAAAACATAGAACTGTTGAAATAATATCAAAAATATCTTTCCAATATTTTTCCAAAAGAGGACAAGACCAAAACATATGAGTTAAAGAAGCCACCTCAGAGTGACATCTATCACAAATAGGGTTTATATGGGAATAAAAATGGGCTAATTTATCTTTGGACATATGGGCTCTATGTACTACTTTAAATTGTATTAATGTATGTTTTGCACATATAGAAGAAGTACTAACTAATTGAAAAATCTTATCCCATTTCTCTATTTTGCTATGTCATGTTCTAAAGAATACCAAAGTTATTGGTTTTAATTTCTTAACAGGCTATTGTTGTCCATTGATGAAGGCATTGGTTTATTTGGTTGTATGAATCTTACTTAAGTGCATTTGTCACAACAAGGCTGTACATAATGATTTGGCTGACAGATTCAGTGCAAAAACAGGCTTGGTTAATATGTTTCTACACTTGCGTCGTTCACACACTAAAATGAATTTCTACCACCTTGAATCATGTCTGTCAACATGTTTTATACACTTGCAAGATTTAATTGAGGTGTAAATTGCATTTTAATGCTTTCACATTAGTCATGTTTAACAAAATAGAACTGAAGAAAACTGACTTAGGTTGTTAAACTTGCATTAGTTTTGTAAATTTTTTTGTGGTTATAATCAGAGTTGAACAAACCAAAGTAAAAATAATGAACAGGAGAAAATCTGTGTGTGCTGCTAAAACTTATGAAAACTAGTCCTGTTGTAGCCACTGTGCAAATGGTGAAGTGGGGAAGTTTTCCAGACTTTCCAATTAGACTTCAAATCGCATTTACGTTGGGACCTGTATTATTCTCATTTGCTAATCTTGGGGCTGCTCTCCCAGGACAGGCAAATTTCTGAAGACATGTGGTTCAAGGCCTTGAAGCAACATCCCTTCCCACCTTGCAAGGTCAAAAAAGTCCTTCTTAATAAGGCTGTGATTCACTTGCACTGCTTCCAGTCTCGTGTACTCTATCTAGTATCAACAATGTGGCCTCCTCTACTTTGGAGAAACCAAACAAAGATTTGGTGATTAGGTGATTACTAGGCAAACCATCATAGTTGGAGGTAACCCTGGCTCTCTATTGCCTCTCACACACACTCTTCATCCCATTTGCACTCTGATATTTCTGTTTGTTGACTCCTGCACTGTTACAACAAGACCCAATGCAAGCCTGAGGAACAGCACCTTATCTTCCATCTAGGTACATTGCAGCCCTATGATCTGCATATCAAATTCTATAACTTCAGATATCTTACTTTCTCTGAATGTGTCAGATCCAACTATTTCTACTGAAATCATTTTGATATTGGCTCAGTTCTTCTCTGTCACCACATCCTAACCTGCCTGACATGTTCCTTAATCTTGCACATCATAGATATTGCACTTTTATGTTTGTGTTCTTACCATCTAGTACCCTTCATTTCATAGCTTTTATACATTATCTCCTTCTCTAACCACACCTGTTAAATCATCAGCTAATTAACCACAACAACTTATCCCAACAGCATACCTGGTCTCGCCCTATCAGATGTATCTCCATTGTCCTGTTACTGCTCCTCCAATCTCTCTGCAAATTAAAACTAACTTGTATCCTCTCTTCCCCAGTTCTGATGAAAAGAGTTCAGCCCAAAACATCAACTTCTTTCTTCATTCCGCAGACGCTACCTCACATGGTGAGTGTTCCCAATATTTTTATTTTCCTCTTCTTCAGATATGGTGATTTTTTTTCAATCAATAACCTGAAGAAAAGATTAGAAAATTTTGCAAAAGAACCAAAGGTAATATGAGAAAAATAACGTACACAATTTGAGTTAACATGACCTGATGTGCCTTGCCCAAAACAGTAATAAAAAAGGATTTGATAATAACTTTGAAAGAGAATTGAATCAATAATTAAAACGAGAAAACATACTGGGCTTTGAAAAACTTGTAATGCTGAAGAAGCCATTGATTCACTCTTCCAAAGAACTGATAAAGGGACACTGGGTAGAATGGCCTCCTTCTGTGCATTATCATTCTGTGATTCCCTTCTGGTTCTGGCCCAGCCCTTGAACCAAACTGCTGGATGCCTAGTATAGAAAACAAATTACAACCCTTGACGTTGCCCTCTTGGCTTCTAGACTGAGCCTGCACCAAGAGCTCCTGACTTAAGTCCAACAAAGCTCCCATAATATTATTAAACACAAAACTTGGTGTATACTCCTTCCTACGAATGACAGAACTACTTCCCGCCCTCTCTCCATTTATTCAGTAATTGTTCTTTAGTGGTAATGCAATTACACCAAATTCAATTAATGCGACCCAATTTCAATTCTGCCATTGCTTGTAAAGAGGTTGTACGTTTTCCCCGTGACCATGTGGGTTTCCTCCAGATGCTCCGGTTTCCTCCCTCATTCCAAGATGTATGGTTCAGTAGGTTAATTGGTCTCACGAGTGTAATTGAGCAGGGTGGGCCCATTAGACCAGAAGACCTTGTTAATGTGTTGTATCTCTAAATAAAACGAAATAAATTAACAGCTGTATCTGCTTTTGATGCTACTCATTACAATACAGTGAGAGTATGGTTATAATATCAAGAGATTTTTGTGTATTTTTCGACTTACAGACAAATTCAACTTCTGAGTGTCTTTAAAAGCAGAACTTGTTTATTATCCAGGGATAGTCTGTACTAATAAAAGAAGGGAAATTTCTCTAAAATGTCCTAGTGTTGCAATACGAAGTAAAGGATCTCTATAAATGTGCTTCTGTAAGTGGTAGATTTAGGAGTCTTTGAGGGACAGTGAGGGGGGAAACAAGGAGATGATTGGAGTGTTTAGCTGGCAATGAATTGCTGTGGAATTGTGTGACTCTCGCAAAAAGAAGGATGGGCCCTAGTTTTAAGTCCAAGACTTGCAAACTCGAATATACTTCTGACACTAACGTGCATCCTTACATACAATTGCAAAAGTAGGTGGAAATCTAGTGTCTTGCATCTCTGGACCTTTTCTTGACCAGATTTGTTTTATGCTTATTATATAGGAATCTTATTTTTAAAAATCATTTGTCTTTTTGATCCCAGACAATGATTGCTTGACTACTATTGTGCGTTGGGAATAAGAAGAGGGGGGAGCTTCAGATGATGAAACTTTGCTGAAATGACATAACATTGTAACAAGTAGTAGCAGAAAATACTGAGAAAACTCAGTAGGCTGGCAGCATCTGTGGAGGGAGAAACAGTTAACATTTCAGTTTGATGACTTACCTGAGAACTGAGAAAATTTAAATGGCAGGCATGTTTAAACTTGACTGAAGAGTGCAAATAAGATTGAGAATTGAAGTAAAAGGCTCAGGGTCACCCTTGAGGACTTCACTTAAGTCATCAAAGCAGTCAATCAATAAGTACTTAATTTATCCGTAGCAGAGGAAACTACATCATGGCACCAAATACAAGATGGAAAAGTGCAGGTGTTTTACATGGAAGGAGTGTTTTAGAACCAACATAGTGTTAGAACAGAGGTTATCCTGAATTAGGACAAGATCTAATTCTCTCATTTAATAACTCTAATGAAGGAAGATTTGCTTATTCCACAGTATATGAATATATGGAAAATGATACAACCACGATCAATACCTACATCCTTTCTCTTCCAGTCTGTTGTAACAATTACATAGCCTCGACTAATAATGGAATACATTCAGATTGGGTCCATTGTGTATGAGATTACAGTTTGAAGCCTGGGAACAATTTTGTTGCAAGCCCCTAAGTCTGAGAAAGATGCTCCATCTTCCCTCTTGGATGACAGAGTCAAAGGCTTATATGAGGTGAGAAAAGGTTTGGGGTTAGGATGAGGTTGAAGGATAGTGATTAATGCTGCTCTCTTTATTTCCCTTACAATATCATTGTCGAAGGTCATGCACACTCTGCCTCCAGATATGTGGAATCTGCATTTTGAGGCAGTGCCGATTGAGGAAGATCCATGCAATGCCTTTCCCCACACAGAGAACAGGGAGACTGCCAGTTGTTATGCAGTTAAATTTTGTCTCCATCCTTGAAGAAAGTCTTGTTTATGTCATCTCTGAGGTTCCCCGGCATATAGTACCCACCAGCAGCCAGTTCAATTGCTGCTTCCAGGAAGGAATGAGTCAGCAGTATTTGGCAATTCTCAATCTTATTTGCACTCTTCAATCAAGTTTAAACATGCCTGCCATTTAAATTTTCTCAGTTCTCAGGTAAGTCATCAAACTGAAATGTTAACTGTTTCTCCCTCCACAGATGCTGCCAGCCTGCTGCGCTTTATCAGTATTTTCTCCTATTACTTGTTACAATGTTATGTCATTTCAGCAGAGATTCATCATCTGAAACTCCAGCTTCTCCTTATTCCCAATGCACAATAGTAATCATGCAGTCATTGTCTGGGATCAAAAGGACAAATGATTTTTTAAAAAATGAGATTCCTATATAATAAGCATAAAACAAATCTGGTCAAGAAAATGTCCAGAGATGCAAGACACTAGATTTCCACCTACTTTTGCGATTGTATGTAAGGATGCATGTTAGTGTCAGAAGTATCTGCGAATTTGCAAGTCCTGGACTTAAAACTAAGGCCCATCTTTCTTGTTGCGAGAGTCACACAATTCCACAGCAATTCATTGCCAGCTAAACACTCCCATCATCTCCTTGTTTCCCCTCTCACTGTCCCTCAAAGTCTCCTAATACTACCTCCACACATTTCCTTCAAAAATGTCTAACCATTGTTTTAAGATACAACTTCATTGACAAAACTGTACAAAAAGTTCTTGGTTTGAGCATATTGTTGCCCACAGACCATAAAACATAGTAAAACTGCTCATCCTGCAAGTCCTGTGCATTTGTGTGCCACTCAGTCAGAGTGTGATGTATTTGGATGTTATTCCTATTAATATCCCACCACATTTCTAATGTACATAATGTAATACATTTTTAACAAACCCAGTAAGATTAAATGAAGCACAGATACAGAAGCAGATTAATTTCAAGAGAGTGCAGGAAACGGAGCACCATTGAGTTTCAAGAATCAGGCACCAGTGACTTTCAGGAAACTTGGGGAAAAAGGCTGTGGTAAGTTTGAAGATAAGTCAGGAAACATTTGAAGGTAACCACCATCAGCATTTCCAAGTAATCACTTAGCAGATTATCAGTTTTAATTCAGGAATTAATACAAACTTGCAATACTACATGCTTCAATAAAACAAATTATTTTTATGTATGCAATAAAAACTGGAGGGGAAATTAGCATAATTAAATCTACCAATGCCATACCTTCTGCCCAAATATTGATCTTTTATAGCCTATGTTATGCACCTGTTTCAAAATCAGCCATCTGCTATGACACATTACAGTTCATATAAATGAATGCATATGATTCTTTAAAGCATTAATATTCTGTGATATACTTTTGTATTGTGTGAGACAATTCCACCTTACTGTCATGCTTCTTTTGGCCTCGTTCTGTAC
Organism: Mobula birostris; assembly: GCF_030028105.1. Taxonomy (NCBI): domain Eukaryota; kingdom Metazoa; phylum Chordata; class Chondrichthyes; order Myliobatiformes; family Myliobatidae; genus Mobula; species Mobula birostris. The sequence continues at coordinate 80,889,357 of NC_092379.1, read as the reverse complement.
ATTAGCCCAGGGCAAGGGCAAACTGTGCATAGAAAAATAAATCTGGGCCTATTTCTCTGCTGGGTTATTATCCATGTACTTACTGACACAGACAACAACTGTGTGAGATAGAAGAGCTCCCTCAGCTCCAAATCTTACATATTTTTATACTTGTTTGAAGCTTGTTACAGCTAATTGAGGTTTGTTTGTCGTATTACTGATTCTACTGGTGTTTTCCGCTGTTCTCATCTAATTAAATACCACAGGGATTGTTTATCCTTGCAATGAAATGCAGTGAAAGTATTGGAAATGCAGCAATTGCTGAATAGTGTACAAATGAGCTGTATTGACTTAGATCAGGGAATCCAAAGTTTAAAAGTGCAGAAGAAACTCCTCAAACTTGCTGCCATTAAGCACCTCTTGAGCAATTCCCTAAGCTCGACTAAGAAACCATATGACAACTTTGCAAGATTCTTGTTGTCCAGTCTTTTCTTGAGGGCCTGTATTGGTTAATGGGAATTGAACAGGACCGTCCATTCCTTTCCTGTCCATATAGCTGTCCAATTTAACTTTAAACGACAACATCGAACCTGCCTCAACCACTTCTGCTGGAAGCTCATTGCACACAGCTACCACTCTCTGAGTAAAGAAGTTCCCCCTCATGTTACCCCCAAACTTTTGCCCTTTAACTCTGTCCAATGAACAGAACATAAGTTAAGGAGGCAGCATTTCTACCGATCTTCACACCATCGTCATATTGGTTGGAAAAATAGCATTCTGACTGACAGCAGAGAGACTAGTTGCTCAATATTGTTTTTCTTCAAACATCTTGACCTAGCATCTAAACTTTCTAAGACTTTTTTCTCCTAGCATGTTTTGAAAGAAATGCTCTTACATAGTTCTGAAATAACTGAAGTTCTCATTATTTCTCTTTTTTATTAATAAAAACAGAAAGTTGGAAATGCAACTTCTGTGGAGAGCAAAAAAATCAGACATTTTAGGTCAATCAGCTTTTTGTGATCTATTGTTATATTTTTATATCAGTTCTCTAGCTATAACCATATAACCATATAACAATTACAGCACGGAAATAGGCCATCCTGGCCCTTCTAGTCCATGCCGAACTCTTAGTCCCACCAACCTGCACCCAACCCATAACCCTCCATTCCTTTCCTGTCCATATATCTGTCCAATTTAACTTTAAACGACAATATCGAACCTGCCTCAACCACTTCTGCTGGAAGCTCGTTCCACACAGCTACCACTCTCTGAGTAAAGAAGTTCCCCCTCATGTTACCCCTAAACTTTTGCCCTTTAACTCTCAACTCATGTCCTCTTGTTTGAATCTCCCCCACTGTCAATGGAAAAAGCCTATCCACATCAACTCTATCTATCCCCCTCATAATTTTAAATACCTCTATCAAGTCCCCCCTCAACCTTCTACGTTCCAAAGAATAAAGACCCAAAGAATAAAGTTTCTGCAGTATTTTGCATTTGTCCTTTCTGTGGCTTGATTCTGTTTTAATCAGGCAACTGACTGAATTGATAGCTGACTTCCAGCCACAATGGCACGTAAAGACATAAGTTACCTACCTGTGTCTGGCACTCTCAGAAAATTGTTAGCAACACCCTCTTCATGAGTCATCTCAGCCCAGATGCTGTGCCTGTTCAATGGTAGACAAGTTAGATACACACTGAAAGTCCGGATTTTCTGGTGGACAACAGTTGTGCTGTACTGAAGAGCCAGATATAATTTTCAGACGGCCTTTGGCAAGATGCCACACATGAGGCTGCTTAACAAGCTATGAGCCCATGGTGGCTGATTGGCAGAAGGTAAAGTATGGGAATAAAGGTAGCCTTTTTCTGATTTGCAACTGATGACTGGTGTTGTTCCATAGGGATCTGTACTGGGAATGATCTTTTTTACGTTGCAGTGCCTATAAAAAGTATTCATGCACACCCCCCCTCCACACCCTAGGAAGCTTTCATATTTTGTTGTTTTACAACAATGAATCACAGTGAATTTAATTTGTTTTTTTAAACACTGATCAACAGAAAAAAGAACCTTTTGTGTCAAAGTGAAAACAGATCTCGACAAAATGATCTAAATTAATTACAAATATAAGACATAAAATAATTGATCAAGTCAGCATTTACTAGATGCAGGTTTGAGCCTTGAGTCTGTATGGATAGGTCTCTGTCTGCTTTGCACATCTGGACACTGCAATTTTTCCCCATTCTTCTTTATAAAACTGCTCAAGCTCTATCAGATTGCATGGGGATCTTGAGGGAACCGCCCTTTTCAAGTCCAACCACAAATTCTCCATTGGATTGAGGTCTGGACTTTGACTTGACCACTCCAGGACATTAACTTTATTGTTTCTAAGCCATTTCAGTGTAGCTTTGGCTTTTATGTTTCGGGTCATTGTCTCCCATTGTGGAGGGACAGGTAATTTTGAGGAATAGAGTGTCTGCAGAAGGACTTAGACAGATTAGGAGTATGAGCAAAGAAGTGGCAGATGGAGTATAATGTAAGGAAGTGTATGGGCATACACTTTGGTAGAAGAAATAAAAGTGTTAACTACTTTTTTTAAATGGAGAGAAAATACAAAAAACTAAAGTGCAAATGGACTTGGGAGTCCTTGTGCGTTATTCCATAAAAGTTAATTTGCACCTTGAGTCAGTGATGGGGAAAGTAAATGTGATGTCAGCAATCATTTCAAGAGTACCAGAATATAAAAGCAAGGAATTAATGTTGAGACTATATAAAACACTGGGGAGGCTTTACTTAGAGTAGTGTGTGCAGTTTTGCTTATCTTAGAAAGTATGTGCTGACATTGGAGAGGGTTCAAAGGAGGTTCATAAAAATGATTCCAGCGTTGAACGCCTTGTCATATGAACAGTGTTCGATGGCTCTGGTCTGAATTCACTGAATTCAGAAGAATGAAGTGTTACCTAATTGAAAGGCCTTGATAGACTAGAGTAGATATGGAGAGGATGGCGGCAGAGTCTGGGACCAGAGGACACAGCCTCAGAATAGAGGGGCATCCTTTTAGAGCACAGATAGAAACATAGAAACATAGAAAATAGGTGCAGGAGTAGGCCATTCGGCCCTTCGAGCCTGCACCGCCATTTATTATGATCATGGGTGATCATCCAACTTAGAACCCTGCCCCAGCCTTCCCTCCATACCCCCTGATCCCCGTAGCCACATGGGCCATATCTAACTCCCTCTTAAATATAGCCAATGTACTGGCCTCAACTGCTTCCTGTGGCAGAGAATTCCACAGATTCACCACTCTCTGAGTGAAGAAGTTTTTCCTAATCTCGGTCCTAAAAGGCTTCCCCTTTATCCTCAAACTGTGACCCCTTGTTCTGGACTTCCCCAACATCGGGAACAATCTTCCTGCATCTAGCCTGTCCAATCCCTTTAGGATTTTATACATTTCAATCAGACCCCCCCTCAATCTTCTAAATTCCAACGAATACAAGCCCAGTTCATCCAGTCTTTCTTCATATGAAAGTCCTGCCATCCCAGGAATCAATCTGGTGAACCTTCTTTGTACTCCCTCTATGGCAAGGATGTCTTTCCTCAGATTAGGGGACCAAAACTGCACACAATACTCCAGGTGTGGTCTCACCAAGGCCTTATACAACTGCACTAGTACCTCCCTGCTCCTGTACTCAAATCCTCTCGCTATAAATGCCAGCATACCATTCGCCTTTTTCACCGCCTGCTGTACCTGCATGCCCACTTTCAATGACTGGTGTATAATGACACCCAGGTCTCGTTGCACCTCCCCTTTTCCTAATCGGCCACCATTCAGATAATAATCTGTTTTCCTATTTTTGCTACCAAAGTGCATAACTTCACATTTATCCGCATTAAAATGCATCTGCCATGAATTTGCCCACTCAACCAACCTATCCAAGTCACTCTGCATCCTCTTAGCATCCTCCTCACAGCTAACACTGCCACCCAGCTTCGTGTCATCCGCAAACTTGGAGATGCTGCATTTAATTCCCTCATCCAAGTAATTAATATATATTGTAAACAACTGGGGTCCCAGCACTGAGCCTTGCGGTACCCCACTAGTCACCACCTGCCATTCTGAAAAGGTCCCGTTTATTCCCACTCTTTGCTTCCTGTCTGCTAACCAATTCTCCACCCACCTTACCCCCAATACCATGTGCTTTAAGTTTGCACACTAATCTCTGTGTGGGACCTTGTCAAAAGCCTTTTGAAAATCCAAATATACCACATCCACTGGTTCTCCCTTATCCACTCTACTAGTTACATCCTCAAAAAATTCTATGAGATTCGTCAGACATGATTTTCCCTTCACAAATCCATGCTGACTTTGTCCGATGATTTCACCGCTTTCCAAATGTGCTGTTATCACATCTTTGATAACTGACTCCAGCAGTTTCCCCACCACCGACGTTAGGCTAACCGGTCTATAATTTCCCGGTTTCTCTCTCCCTCCTTTTTTAAAAAGTGGGGTTACATTAGCCACCCTCCAATCCTCAGGAACTAGTCCAGAATCTAACGAGTTTTGAAAAATTATCACTAATGCATCCACTATTTCTTGGGCTACTTCCTTAAGCACTCTAGGATGCAGACCATCTGGCCCTGGGGATTTATCTGCCTTCAATCCCTTCAATTTACCTAACACCACTTCCCTACTAACAAGTATTTCGCTCAGTTCCTCCATCTCACTGGGCCCTCTGTCCCCTACTATTTCTGGAAGATTATTTATGTCCTCCTTAGTGAAGACAGAACCAAAGTAATTATTCAATTGGTCTGCCATGTCCTTGCTCCCCATAATCAATTCACCTGTTTCTGTCTGTAGGGGACCTACATTTGTCTTTACCAGTCTTTTCCTTTTTACATACCTATAAAAGCTCTTACAGTCAGTTTTTATGTTCCCCGCCAGTTTTCTCTCATAATCTTTTTTCCCCTTCCTAATTAAGCCCTTTGTCCTCCTCTGCTGAACTCTGAATTTCTCCCAGTCCTCAGGTGAGCCACTTTCTCTGGCTAATTTGTATGCTTCTTCTTTGGAATTGATACTATCCCTAATTTCTCTTGTCAGCCATGGGTGCACTACCTTCCTTGATTTATTCTTTTGCCAAACTGGGATGAACAATTGTTGTAGTTCATCCATGCAATCCTTAAATGCTTGCCATTGCATATCCACCGTCAATCCTTTAAGTGTCATTTGCCAGTCTATCTTAGCTAATTCACGTCTCATACCTTCAAAGTTACCCCTCTTTAAGTTCAGAACCTTTGTTTCTGAATTAACTATGTCACTCTCCATCTTAATGAAGAATTCCACCATATTATGGTCACTCTTACCCAAAGGGCCTCTCACGACAAGATTGCTAATTAACCCTTCCTCATTGCTCAAAACCCAGCCCAGAATAGCCTGCTCTCTAGTTGGTTCCTCGACATGTTGGTTCAAAAAACCATCCCGCATACATTCCAAGAAATCCTCTTCCTCAGCACCTTTACCAATTTGTTTCACCCAATCTACATGTAGATTGAAGTCACCCATTATAACTGCTGTTCCTTTATTGCACACATTTCTAATTTCCTGTTTAATACCATCTCCGACCTCACTACTACTGTTAGGTGGCCTGTACACAACTCCCACCAGCGTCTTCTGCCCCTTAGTGTTACGCAGCTCTACCCATATCGATTCCACATCTTCCCAGCTTATGTCCTTCCTTTCTATTGCGTTAGTCTCTTCTTTAACCAGCAACGCCACCCCACCTCCCCTCCCTTCATGTCTATCCCTCCTGAATATTGAATATCCCTGAACGTTGAGCTCCCATCCCTGGTCACCCTGGAGCCATGTCTCTGTGATCCCAACTATATCATAATCATTAATAACAATCTGCACTTTCAATTCATCCACCTTATTAAGAATGCTCCTTGCATTGACACACAAAGCCTTCAAGCGCTCTTTTACAACTCTCTTAGCCCTTATACAATTATGTTGAAAAGTGGCCCTTTTTAATGCTTGCCCTGGATTTGTCGGCCTGCCACTTTTACTCTTCTCTTAGTACTTTTTGCTTCTACCCTCACTTTACACCCCTCTGTCTCTCTGCACTGGTTCCCATCCCCCAGTTGTGAACTAACCTCCTCACGCCTAGCCTCTTTAATTTGATTCCCACCTCCCAACCATTCTAGTTTTTCTTTAGCCAGAGAATGATGAATCTGTGGAGTTTGTTGCTACAGGTGGCTGTGAAGGCCAAGTCATTGGGTATCTTTAAGGCAGAGGTTGATATATTGGCCAGGGCATGGTCAGGGGATACAGGGAGAAGGCAGGAGATTGGGACTGAGAGGAAAAATGGGACAACCAAGATGAAATGGCAGAGCAGACTTGATGGGCCAAATAGCCTAATTCTGGTTCTGTATCTGATGGTGGTCGTATGGTCTCAGTTGAATGCTGACTGTTTTATCAGAGTTGTGCAAGGTATTTATTTTCCCTTTGTCTCCAATTTGAGATGGTCCCGATAAGCCAAGTGTTGTTCTGTTCACTTTCATGCATGTTTATGGTTCATTTATCTTTACAATGATTTCAAGCTGCTGCAGCAAAAGCAGGTTTGTTTTTCCACGAGCAATATATCGTGAGGTAAAAATAAACAAATTATCTTGGCTTTATTTTCTTCAGCTTGTGGAACTGCCAGCATTTCCCTAGTTAAATATGACCAGGCTTAGGATTCTCTGATTTGTGTTTGGGACCACAAAGTCCTGAACTTGTTCTTCACCAGTCTCTTCCAGAAGGCACTCTGACTTTGTATTCCACAAGAGGAATCGCCCCAAAAGCAGAACCTAGTTTTTGCGGAAACAGAAGCAGCTGCTGGAGATGATGGAAAATATAAAGTCACTTCCATTCTTTAGTTAAGAAATATTTAGTGTTAATTTTTAAAAGTTCTGATAGTTTTCAAATTTTTTATTTTTTTGAATTTCAGGGATATCTACAAAGTTCAAAATATTGGCAGGTTTGAGAGTCAGTTAAGCCAGGGGCATGTTAGACAGCTGTCAAAGGCCTTTTCTGCCATTTCATGGGCAGACCATGATTTACTATTTTCATCTGTTCTCCACTAATACCCAGAACGCTTCTTAACACATGCAGGAGAAAGCAAGTAAGCAAGGCGGTCAGCAAGTGCCATTGCATTCATATCTATTAGGCTGCCTTTGCACCGTACATCATCAGAATACTTATCTGATTCCTTGTACATATGATCTTTCCTGTTATTGATCCCTTCAGCAGCTACAGGGTTATCATGCCTGATATGTCATCACACACAAATCTCTCCTCAAAGTAAAACTCATCTACCAAGCTGCTGCATATGAGATTGAAATTGAATTCAGTGACTTTGTTTTGTTACCAATGTTAGTGCAGCATTCTTCCAGCACTACCTGACAAATTAGTGCCCTTGGCTAGCTGAAAGAATCCGGGCACATTAGCTGGGGGGTGGGGGGGGGGGGGTAAAGCATCACCTGTTTCTTTATTCTGTCCACAGCTTCTAAATTAGAAATAAAATTGGGATAAAGTACAAGTGGTAAGTGGGAAGATAGGCTAATTGTAGGGATAGCATGACCTTCTGTTGTTTCCCCTTGCAATGGTAGCTAACACTAACTATGATGCAGGGGTAAGCCAGTGCAACTGTGCCTGTCCCCTGCTCCATTTGGTTGCTTGATCATGGAAGAAGACATCGTGTCTGTATGCCATGTGCTTTGTTGCTGTACCTGTCAAGGTTGAATAACTTACACAGATGTCATCACACGCTAAATCAATGGTGAGCTCTGATTGGTTCACGTTGTTTGACACAGAGTGGAGGCATTGCTGTGCAGTGGGCAGTATCTGAGGCCAGTGGTGGAGTTGACAGGATATGCTGTTGCATTTGAAGACACCGATCCTGGCAACTTGCATCAGGCCACTGAGTTTCAACACAGCATCAGGATCCTCAAGGAACCATTGGTGTCCCCCTGTCCCCATGCCATCCCAGAGTTTGTCAGAAGAATTCCTAGTCCTGTGTGCATTGAGCATACCTCCTCTCCACTACCTTGTCCTGCACAACAGAGTTAAAGACTTTGTGCCCAGTCTCTTGTGCATATTCATCAATATTTTCCCATTCAGAATAAATTCCTGAATGTACTATTACTTACTTCAGCTACAAAGCAATTATCTTACAAGGTACAGAATGATATTCAGTAATTTAGACCAGCTTTGACTGTTTGCCAGTTAATCAACCATATTGGTCCCCTGCTGAAACAAAACTGTCATGCTGCACGAAATAAAATTAACAGATGCAGGCTAATCCCCATCTCCATGCCGACTTTCAGGGCAAACTAATTTAGTTGCCATTTGTGGGCTATATATAGTAGAAGAAAAAGGTTAAAAAAACTGTGCACTATGGAATCCTAGCAGGGAGTCAGTTGACATATTATCTGATGTTAAATTCTACTTCCAGCTTCCCATTCAGAACCACTTCGTGACGGCTAGTTCCAATAATGTGATGTTTACGCCTGTTCTGTTCAAACCAAGCTGGCAACCAGCTGAAGGCAAGATGAATGATGCCAATAGGAACAGGTTTGGATTTCAGTGTTACTTCCCATAGCAGCTTCATACTGAGAAATTGCATTCCACAGGCAGACCAAAGTAACAGAGACAAATGAACCATGAGTATTTCGAGCAGTAATCTATGTTAGCATTTGAACAGTCGATGAGGGTTAATCAGTTACTGTCCCACAAAATGTACACTATGGTCATTATACTGCTTTTGCTGACCAGTGCACAAATGATTAATTGCTGTTTGTGCAGCATGAGAGACATTCGTCCAGTTACTGCATGGGCATTGCTCTTGCTACAGCGGATACTAATTGAGAAAAAAAATTTGGGGTAACTTTTCAACAAAAAAAAACTAGACTGAGAAATTTATGATGCACATTTCCAATCCCAACATTTCCAGTAATTCTGGACCATTGAACCTTTCCCTCAAGATACATATGCAATCCGCTGTAAGTGTATCTTTGCCATCACTTTTTAAAATGACCGTAAGCAAGTTCTGTGTGTTGTAAGATTTTGTCCATCTGCACAAATGCTTTTGTTATCATTGATTTCTTTTTCAGATGCAGCACAACAGACTATGTTATTCCACAGTCCAGTGATGCATTGGAAATTGCACAGGGTTTCATTTAAAAATAATTTTTTCTTGAACTTCTTTACCAATCAGCAATACTAATGTTAATCAAAGCAGAAAGATTTGTTTTTCATAGAATTAACAGCACTGAATCTTTTAACCAAATTGGTCTGTGATCATGTTTATGATTTACACAAACCTCCTTTCACCACTCTCCATCTCACCTTGTCAGCAAATCCATCAGTTCCTTTTTTCCCTACTGTATCCAGCTTTCCCTGAAATAAATAGTTGCTGTACACTAAACTACTCCAGGTGGTAGCAAGATCCATATTCTAGACATACACCATGATAAAAATCATTTGGAAAAGATTTTCCCGAATTAACTGTGGAATTTGTTAGTGATTATAATATTTTTATGTTCAAGTAACACTTGATTTAAGTGTAGTTTAAATTTTCTGATTAAAGGTAAGATAGTTCTTAGGTGGGTACTGATTGTGGGATAAGAAAGTGGTAGAGGTGTAGAGAGTTCTTTAGATATCTGTTAGTGAATTTTCTCACAAGTTAGTATCAGACCCTTTGTTTTTCTTAGTGATACAGAAACGGGCAGGTGAAATTTAAAGTCTGAAGATGATACAAAAGTTGAGAAGCAATAAATATTTCTGGAGGGCTAAGACAACTGTTGAAATAGCTGGACACATGGCAGATGGCGGTTGATAATGAAAGTTCAAAGTTCAAAGTAAAATTTATTATCAAAGTACATATATGTCACCTTATATATCCCTGAGATTAATTTTCTTGTGGGGATTCTCAGTAAATCCATTGAATAATAACCATAATCTGAATCAGGTTTAATATCACTGTAATGTATTGTGTGAGTATTCATAGCATCAGAGTGTGTATGATGTCAGGACGTAGAGAAGTAAAAATAGAAGTCTGGTGAATAAACGTGGTTGTTCAATCTACAGCGGTGTCCGAGTCACATCGATATTACATGGTGTCAGAAGAGATCACGAAGAAAGAAAAAAGGAAGAGAAGACACGTAAAAGATGTCACAGTTACAGCCAGCGTCAAGTTTAAGCCTACAAGGTGATCTTGCTGAGAACTGGAAAATATGGATCCAGAAGTTTGAGTAGCTTTTCACCACTAGCGGCGTAGCTGTAAAGACGGAGAAAGTGCAATGTGCTACGTTTCTGCATGTGGCGGGGGAAGAGGCAATAAAGGTTTGCAACACGTTTGTCTTCCAAGATGATGAGCAAGATAAAATTGAAGTGTTGAAGAAAGTGTTCAAGATTACTGCAAACCGAGAAAAAACTTACCATACATCCGACATATGTTTTTCACAAGGGCTCAAGGACCAATAGAGACCATAGATGCCTATGTAACAGATTTGAAGAAGAAAGCAAAAGACTGTGAGTTCGGACAACTGCATGACTCTTTAATACGTGACAGGATTGTATGCAGCATACGAGATGATCAAGTGAGAGGCAGGCTATTGAGAGAGGTGGATCTTACATTAGAAAAGGCAATTGATGTTTGCCGTGCCAGCAAGGTCACATCAAGTCAGGTTAAAGTGCTCAATGAAGAGATTGAAGTGCACAAAATAAAAACTGTGAAAACTGACAAGAGTAGGACAAAGCCAGCTCCACAGGATCATCAAAAGGAAGTTAACTGCAACAGATGTGGTTACATGGATACAGAAAATGTCTGGCCTTTGGTCAGACATGCAAGTTATTCCAGAAAAGAAATCACTTTCCAAAGATGTGCAGATCGAAGGAGACCGCAAGGAAAATGCATGCTGCGGAACAGAGTGAGGGCAACAGTGACATGTTCATTGGCACAGCTGAAGTGGAACAGGAGGTAGGCATCAAGAATATTGACAATGCAGAGATGTTGGATGAAGAAGATTTGACTCAAGATCTGATAATAAACAGGAGGAATGTGAGATTTAAGCTTGACACTGGGGCAAAGTGCAATGTAATGTCAGTAGAAACATTCAACTCACTGAACATCAGAGGATGACTGAGAAAATCCACCTGCAAGATTTTTGCATATTTCGGCCACAACATGGTGCCACTGGGCAAAAAAGCACTCACCTGTGTGTACAAAGGACAAAAACACAAGATAGAGATTAAAATAGTACAGCAAAATATTCCAGCAATACTGGGCAAAGCAACATGCACAAAGCTAGGCCTGGTGTTGAAAAAGAAAATGACATTCTCAAAGACTTTGATGGCTTGTTTTCTGGATTAGGATGTTTACCAGGGAAACACCATATCAAGATTGATCCAACTATTGCACCAGTCGTGCATGCCCCGAGAAAGATTCCAGTAGCTCTCAGGGATCAAGTAGTGGAGGAGCTACACAGAATGGAACAGGTGGGAGTCATAACAAGACAGATAGAACCAACCGACTGGGTGAATAGTATGGCGACAGTGGTCACAGAAAAAAAGATGAGGAATTGCATGGATCCACAAGATCTCAACTAAGCCATCAAAAGAGAGCACTATCCGCTGCTCACAGATGAAGAGGTTGTCTCCTGCATGCCTAACGCGAAATACTTTTCAGTATTAGACACAAATCAAGACTTCTGGCAGATCAAGCTGGATGAGGGAAGTTCCAAATTATGCACTTTCAACACGCCCATAGGGAGATATCATTTCCTGTGTCTACCCTTTGGGATTTCTACTGCATCAGAGGTATTCCAGAGATCCGTGGCACAAATAATTGGACGGGGTGGTCAACATCACTGATGATTTGCTGATATGTGGTGACACAATTGAGGAATATGATCAGAGACTGAGGAAGCTCCTGGAGGGAGCTTGTGAGAACAACCTAAAACTGAACAAAAGTAAATGTAAGATCAGAACTACAGAGATCAAATACATAGGTCATGTACTCAGTGCTGATGGTCTAGAACCAGATGATGAAAAGGGCACAGCTGTGGTATAGCTACCACCACCCGAAGACAAGCAAGAACTATTGAGGTTCCTGGGCATGATACAGTATCTTGCCAAATTCATTCCCAACTTATCAGAGGTCAGCGCTCCACTCCGAAAGCTATGAGAGAGCAACACTGAATGGCACTGGGAAGAGGAACAAAAGAAAAGTTTTGACACATTGAAGCAGTTGGTTACCAATGCACCAGCACTCAAGTTCTATGATGTCAATAAACCAGTGACGATGTCTGTGGATGCCAGTTTGGAGGGAATAGGAGTTGTTATACTGCAGGATGGGAGGCCTGTGTCGTATGTATCATGAGCACTTACGGACTGTCAACGCCGATATGCTCAAATCGAGAAGGAATTACTCGCCATAGTTTATGGGTGTGAGAAGTTCCATCAATATGTATATGGCAAAGAAATCCAGGTTGAGAGTGATCACAAACCACCTGAGAGCATCTTCAAAAAGCCACTCCACCAAGTTCCTATAAGGCTGCAAAGGATGCTTCTCAGGCTACAGAGGTACACTCCCACAGTCACCTATAAGCCAGGAAAAGAACTGTACTTTGCTGATGCTTTGAGCCATGCTTACCTCAAAGAGCAATAGGAAGAGAGCTGGAGGTCAACTGGGTTACACCTCAGCTACCCATCTCTGAGGAGAAGTTGAACATGTTCAGGAAAGCGACTGCAGATGATCCTGAAATGCAAATGCGAAGAGACATTACAACGAATGGATGGCCAACAGAAAGAAAAGATGTTCCAAAGGAAATGCAGAAATACTGGACATTTAAAGAGGAAATCAGCTATGCATCAGGACTAATGTTCAAAATGGCAAAACTCATCGTACCAAATCAAATGAGACAGGAAATGCTCAACAGAATTCATGAGTCACACCTGGAGATAGTGAAATGTAAAGAAAGAGCAAGGGACATTCTCTATTGGCCAGGCATGTCAACTCAGACAGAAGACAGTGTGTCTCAGTGTGCTGTCTGTAATGAAAACAAAAACAGTAATCCAAGAGAGCCTCTACTTCCCCACCCACTACCAGGAAGACCATGGGAGAAGATTGGCACAGATCTCATTCACTACAATGGTGCAGAGTATCTGCTTTGTGTGCACTACTAGTCAAAATATCCGAAGATCACCACGTTAAGTGACACGTCCAGTTGAGGTGTCATTACCGCAATGAAGTTGACATTTGCAAGACATGGTATTCCAGATATTGTCGTTAGTGACAATGGTCCACAGTATGCCAGTGGTGAGTTCAGAGGGTGCTCGGAAAGCTGGGAATTTCAACATGTTACTTCCAGTCCAGGGCATGCTCAGTCTAATGGACAAGCAGAGAGAACTGTACAAGCTGTCAAGAACATGCTCAAGAAGGCACATACCAGCAACGGTGACCCTTACATTGCTCTGCTTGAATACCGCAACACACCAATTGAGGGTGTGGGGTTCTCTCCTGCGCAGCTGTTGATGGGACATCATCTGAAGTCCGAACTGCCAACATCCACAACTTTACTGACTCCTGAAGGTAATGCTCAAGCACATGACAAGCAAAAGTACAAGCAAATAAAGCAAAAAAGCTACTTTAACAGTCATACAAGACAGTTGTCAAGTCTGCATACAGGTGAAAATGTCAGAATACAGAGAGGAGACACTTGGCAATCAGCTATGGTCATGAACAGACATCAGCAGCCAAGATCCTTCATAGTTCGCACACTGGATAGAAGAGTCTACAGGAGGAACAGGAAGCATCTGCTGAAGACAGGCGAGAGGGAGTTTCCACGTACAGATGCACAGGACATTTCCACATATACAGACATGGAAACAAACGACACCAAGAGTGATGCAGACCGCAAAGACACAGAGGTCACTGGAGAGACTGACATTGATGAGGGACAAGCAGAGTCACAGTTGTATCACACATGATCTGGGAGACAAGTCAAACTTCCAGCTAGATACAGAGACTAGACATACATACAGTCTCACACAGTTTGAGGCAAAGTCACACGTGTTATAAGTTCCAAGGTGTGAAATAAAAGGTTTATTAGTCTATGTTAGTAAAAGAAAATACACTACTGTTAGTATTGTAAGATACAATGCAGAATACAGTACAAGAAGTTAAGATTTTTTTTGTTTATGTCATGGTTGTTGCACTGTAAGAAGGGCATACCCAGAGGCATTGTTTTAGTAATTCACAGTGTTGTAAAAAGAAAAAAAATCTTGAGAAGGGGGAAGTAATGTATTGTGTGAGTATTCGTAACGTCAGAGTGCGTATGATGTCAGGATGTAGAGAAGTAAAAATGGAAGTCTGCTGAATAACCGGGGTCGTTCAATCTACAGCGATGTCTGAGTCACATCAATATTACAATCACCAGCAGATGTTCTGAAATTCGTTAACTTATTGGAAAGACTACACCAACCTGTGCATTGAACCATTGTGCAAAAGATAATAAACTGTACAAATACTAAAAGAAAGAAATAATTGGATTAGATTATGAGGACACTCAGTCGTCATTTATTGTCATTTGGAAATGCATACATTAATAAATGATACAATTTTCTTCCAGTATGATATCACAGAAACACAGGACAAACCAAGACTAAAATTGACAAAAACCACATAATTATAAGTATAGTTACAACAGTGCAAAGCAATACCGTAATTTGATAAAGAGCAGACCATGGGCACGGTAAAAAAAAAGTCTCAAAGTCCCAATAGCCCATCATCTCACGCAGATGGTAGAAGGGAAAAACTCTCCCTGCCATGAACCTTCAGCGCCGCAAACTTGCCAATGCAGCACTCTGAAGCACCCGAGCACAGCCGACTCTGAGTCCATCCAAACACTTCGAGCCTCCGACCAGCCCTCCAAAACCGAGTCCCAAGCACCATCTCTACCGAGCACTTCGACACCACCCCGGTCGCCGAGCAATAAGCAAAGCTGAGGATTTGGGGCCTTCCCCTCCCGAGATTCAGGATTGCACAGTAGCAGCGGCAGTGAAGAAGGCATTTCAGAAGTTTCACCAATGTTGCTCTGTGCTCTCACACCTGTCTCCATCAAATCAGGATTGTGCACGGCTCCCTTCTTCACAGATAACAGATATTCATCACTGGAGTGGCCGCTGCCCACTGCGTCATCTTCTCCTCCTATTATAATAACAATAAATAAATAAGAACAGGAGATGAAGAGACCTTGAAAATGAATCCATAGGTTGTGGGAACATTTCAATGATGGGGCAAGTGAAGTTAAGTGAACTTCTACCCTTTGGTTCAAAAGCCTGATGGTTGAGGAGTAATTATTTTTCCTGAATCTGGCGGTGTGAGTCCTGAGGTTCGTGTAGCCTTCTTTGAGAAGAGAGCATGACCTGGGTCCCTGATGATGGATGTTGCTCTCCTATGACAACGCTTCATTTAGATGTGACCAATGGCGGGGAGTGCTTTACCTGTGATGAGCTGGGCTGTAACCACTACTTCTTGTTGGATTTTCTATTCAAGAGCATTGGTGCTTCCACACCTGGCTGTGATGCAACCAGTCAATATATTCTCCACTATGCATATATACAAGTTTGTCAAAGTTTTATATGTCATGCCAAATCTTCGCAAACTGGAAAGGAAGTAGACACGCTGCTGTGCTTTCTTCATAATTGCATTTATGTGCTGGGCTCAGGACTAGCTCTCCAGAATAATAACACCAAGGAATTTAAAGTTGCTGGCCCTCTCTACCTCTGATCTTCCCATGAAGACTGGTTCATGGACTTTTGGTTTCCTTCTCCTGAAGTCAATAATCAGCTCTCTGGTCTTGCTGACATTGAGTGAGAGATTGTTATGGCACCACTCAGCCATATTTTCAGTCTCCCTCCTATATGCTGATTTGTTACCACCTGTGGTTCAGCCTACAATAGTGGTATCATCAGCAAATCTGAATGTAGCATTGGAGCTGTGCTTAGCCACACAGTCATAAGAGTAAAGCAAGCAGAGAAGAGGGCTAAGCACATTGCCTTGTGGTACACCCGTGCTGATAGAGATCATGGAGGAGATGTTGCTGCCAATTTGAAGTGACTGAGTTCTGCAAGTGAGGAAATCTATGATCCAATTGCACAAGGAGGTATTGAGGCCAAAGTCTAGGAACTTATTGATTGGTTCTAAGGGATTGATGGTAGTGAATACTGAACTGTAGTCGATAAAGAGCATCCTGATGTATGCACCTTTGCCGTCCAAGTGTTCCAGAGTTGAGTGAAGACCCAATGAGGTGGCATCTGGTGTGGACCTGTTGCTCCGCGAGGCTAATTGGAGCAGATCCAAGTCAGTTCTCTAAACACTTCATCACTGTGGATTAAATGCCACTGGATGATAGTCATGGAGGAAGCTCACCCCCATGAGCTTCCTAGGCATTGGTATAATTGAAGCAAATGTATAACGCAGACTGCCAAAGTGAAAGGTTAAAGATCTCATTAACACTCCAGCCAGCTGATCAGCACAGATCTTTAGTACTTGGCCAGGTACCCTCGTCTGTGCTGAATGCTTTTCTGTGGGTTCACCTTCCTGAAGGCTGCTCGCACGATCACAGGGTCAGCTGAGGCTGTGAGAGCTCGTGATGGTTCCTCCAAGTTTTGACAGCAAAGGTGAGCATAGAAGGCACTGAGCTCACCAGGAAGCAAAGCCCTGTAGTCGTCTATGTCGCTTGATTTAACTATATAAGAGGTGATGGTATCCATGCCCTGCTACCACTGTCGAACATCATTCGTCAATTCAAGTTTAGTCCAAAACTGCCACTTCACCCATAAGAAGGCTTTCCAGAGATTTTAACCTGGACCTCTTGTAACTTACTTGATCACCAGACCTGAATGCCTCTGATCTGGCCCTCAGCATATTGTAGTTCTCATGGCTCATCCAGGGCTTCTGGATGAGGAAGACTGAATGATTTTCTGGGGACATACTCATGTACAACTGTTTTAATAAAGCCTGTGACAAACATGATGTATTCATTCAGATCCACAGATGAAACTGTGAAATGATTCACTTGAGAGAGCAACATGGAAGGAAATACATAACCTAAATTGTACTATATTAAGATGCGTGTAAGAACACTGCAACAAAGATGCATATTTTCATAAATTCGTGAAGCTAGCCAGGCAAGTGGATAAGACAGAAAAGGGAACTCATGGAAAACCTGAACTTGTAAATAGAACTGATTGTAGAGAATGTTTTAAAAAATCATGTGAAGCCTTCTGTATCTGACAATGGGCTTCAGCTGCAATGCTGTGTGTACATTTGTGCATGACACTGTAGGAAGGGTGACAGGCTTTGGATAGGATACAGACGATGAGAACTCGAATTGTACCAGGAATGGTGATGAACAGCAGTAATATTGAGTGAATGTAGAAGCTAAGACAGATTTCTTTAAAGCAGAAAAGATTGAGAGGAAATCTTATGGAAATATTCAACATTATGGGTGGTTTGATCAAGCAAATACTGTACGCCAAATATCATGGATCTAAGGAAGGTAGAAAACTAGTTTGAGGAGAAATGGAAAGAGTTATTTTCACCAAGATAAAAGGGTGGAAGCAAATTCCATAGGGATGTTCAAAACATACTTACATACAGTGCCTATAAAAAATATTCACTCTACTTGTAAGTTTTCATGTTTTATTGACTTATAACATTGAATCACAGAGAATTTAATTTGTTTTTTTTACACTGATCAACAGAAAAAGACTCTTTCATGCTAAAATGAAAAATGACCTCTACAAAGTGGTCTCAATTAATTACAACTATAAAACATAAAATAATTGATTGCATAAGTACTGTCTTTAGCTTTATTAATATAACACACCAAATTATCACTGGTGCAGGCAAATGGTTTTAGAAATCACATAATAAGTTAAATGGAGATCACTGTGTGCAGTCAAGGAGTTCCCCTCAATCACAGGACTCTGCGGAAAGTGGTGCGGACAGCCCAGTGCATCTGTAGTTGTGAACTTCCCATGATTCAGGACAGTTACAGGGACAGTTGTGTAAAAAGGGCCCGTAGGATCACTGGGGACACAAGTCACCACAACCACAATCTACTCCAGCTGCTACCATTCAGGAAGTGGTACCGCAGCTTAAAAACAGGACCAACAGGCTCCAGGACAGCTTCTTCCACCAGGCCATCAGACTGATGAACTCAGGCCAATTTGATTGTACTCTATATTACATTGACTGTTCTATTAATTATAAATTATTATTAATTACTATGATTGCACATTGCACATTTAGATGGAGACATAACATAAAGATTTTTACTCCTCGTGTATGTGAAGGACGTAAGCAATAAAATCAATTCAATTCAATTAATTGCAGTAGAAATACACTTAAATCTGGAAAGTCTAACTGCTGGTAAGTCAGTATTCTAGCAAAATCTAAACCATGAAGACAAAAGAACACTCCAAACAACTCAGCAAAAAAGTTATTGAAAAGTTCAAGTCAAGAGATGGATACAAGAAAATTTTCAACTCACTGAATATCCCTTGGAGTACAGTTAAGTCAATCATCAAGAAATGGAAAGAATATGGTATAGTTACAAATCTGCCTAGAGCAGGCCATCCTCAAAAACTGAGTGAACGTGCAAGAAGAGATCTAGTGAGGAAGGCCACCTAAAAACCTATGACAACTCTAGAGGAGTTACCAGCTTCAGTAGCTGGGATGGGAGAGACTGCATACAACAACTGTTGCCTGAGTGCATCACCAGTCACAGATTTATGGGAGACTCGTAAAGAGAAAGCCACTGTTGAAAAAAACTCACATTAAATCACCACTATAGTTTGCCAGAACCCATGTGGGAGACTCTGAAGTCAGCTGGAAGAAGGTTCTATGGTCTGATGAAACCAAAATTAGGCTTTCTGGCCATCAGATTAAACACTATATTTGGTGTATGCCAGCCACCGCACTGTGAAGCGGCTGCATCATGCTGTGGGATTGCCTCACTGCAGCAGGCCATGTGAAGGTAGAGGGTAAAATGAATGCAGGAAAATCCTGGAGGAAAACCTAATGCAGCCTGCAAAAGAATTGTGACTTGAGAGAAGATTTGTTTTCCAGCAAGACACTGGCCGCAATCATAAAGCCAAAGCTAATTTAGATCACTTTGTAGAGATCTGTTTAAACTTTGACCCAAAATAATCTTTTTCTGTTGATCAGTGTCAAAAAAAAGCCAAATTAAATCTACTGTGATTCAATGTTGTAAAACGATAAAACATGGAACTTCCAAGGAGGGTGAATACTTTTTATAGGCACTGTATATAATTAAAATATTCTTGGACAAATTGGTAGGTTCTTTCAAAGAGCCAGTATAGGTGGTATTGCCTGACTGACCTGATGCTGTGGTTCTACGGCTGTCTTTGAGCTTTAAGTACATTATCAAAACAGTTATATTGGTGGCTGCTGTGCTTCTTTTGCCTTGACTTTAGAGCTGTCTAACCTACTACAATGGATAATGCTGCCGCCAAACTGGTACTTCATTTAAAATCAATACAATCAGTAAAATTCACTTTATTGATTGCCTCTTCTTCATAATTCTTTTTAAAAATCCCAATAACTTAGTTTAGGACTGCATGGTAAGTAATGGGAAACCATGAGTTGACATGTCAATTTGATTCCTTGTTAATGATCTGAGTGAATGGGAAGGTAAATGATCACTCAGTGGAGCATTGTAGGTTTGACTGATGGCTGGGAACTACTTGCCTTGTTCACAGGAATGCAACCAGCTACCGAAGAGGTTATATAAATGAACACACACCACTGTCCAAGAATACTGGTAGTAATGAGATCCTGATAGAAATGGTAGTAAATCAACCTAGAGGCAGGTCACAAAAAGATTCCAGCTGCAGACAATACTTTGCTCTGGGAAGTATAGTCGTGTATTCTGTAAGTACATTACAAGTGGAAAGGTGATATGTTTACCTGATAAAATAAACAATATAATACATTAAAAGAAGGTTAAATGCAACAGTGAAAGGAAGAGTTGAGGCCCAGGAGTACTGTACACTTTAGAGTAAGCTTCATAGAAATAAGACAGGCATTCCAAAATTGATATACCTGAAGGTCAGTTGAAAATCAAATTGAAAACAATGCAGAGGAATGGTCTCCAGTAAGTTTCTAGTCTCTGCTACGGATTGGAGTTCACAAAAGAACTGAAGGGGTTACTGTGTAAATGTGGTATTAATAATGAGACTTTTATATAGTGGGGAAATTATCTGGCATGAATGGAATGAGGAGCTACTCTTAATTAAAGATGAGAAGAAAGAATGACATATCAATAGACAATCATTTAAGCTTTCGGGGCCAGATTCTGCTGGAGAATCAAATTGTCTGGAGTGCCATGAAGTTATGTAGGTTCTTATATACTGTAAATGCAATTTTTATTTTCTGAACCAAACAACGTAAGTGAACAAACAGGAAACCTACTGCATAAGTTTACATCATAATATCATGCAACATTACCTCTTGACGAAGTATATCAATGCGGCCTTGAGAAGTAATATTAGTGTTTGTCTGATATTCTTAATAAAGAGAACATGTCCAAGAAATAAAATACCTGGAAAATCTGAGAGAGAGAAGCCATACAATCTCAAGATCTGAAATATATACAATGAGGGCTCTTAAAAATTCCTGTGCATTCCTGAAGTGTTCACTGGAAGAGAAATGACTTGTTTTTGTATTTCTTCACTAAATCTAAATTTACTTGCAACCAAGGCTTGAGAATGTTTTTGAAAATGTGGCAACACACAAACAGCTGGAGGAGTTCAGCAGCTCTGGCAGCATCTATGAAGGGAAATGGATTGTCAGCATTCTAGGTTGAGACCCTTCATGTTGCCCAAATCTCCTATCCCAACTTTAAGCTCAAGCAATTAGCCTGAGTCAATTAATTATTTGGCCAAACAAAGCTCCTGAATCAGGGGCCTACTGTCTTGACGGTACTCCAGATTTTTCCTCTTGTGTAGGTGGTGAGGAAAGTGAGGAAATTATTAGAAGAGAGTGAACGTTCAAATGACCCATCCTGTTGTAAGGAGGGAAGGCAATAGAGACACTGGTAATGGTCAGGTAGTGACATCACTTATGGTTGGGATGGAAGGAGATTCTGGCATTTGGGAGGAGGGTCTTGCATTTGGGATGAAAGGACAGCATGCTCTAGCATGGGGACCAGAAGAAGGCCTGAGATGTTGATAATGCTGGGGATCTCAACAGCGAAAATTTCTCTGATTGTATGCTGGAAGTTGGTGTGCATGGGCAACCCTCCAAATGGGACACTATACATAATGTGCAATATACAGGGGACATCATCCCATCCACACTTGACAGAAAGTTACATCAGGAATGCTAAGATGACTCAAAACAGATTGAACTTCACGATTCTATAATTTAATCAGAAATAGTCACAAATGCAATTTACAGAGTCCAATTGATTTTCAATACAATTATGCTGATTTGAAAACCAGAACTATGAAACTAATTTCCAAGGAAAGGTAGACAACCATAAGAAAAAGATAATGATGTAATTACAAGACAGCTCAAACTAATTTATAAGGGGAGACCAATGAACAGCAACACCAAACAAGAAATTTGAAGAAATAATGATAATGTTTCAGAATAAATAAACACCCAAAGCAATAGGATTGAATGAAGAATATGTGGTCCTTGATAAGACCTTTAAAAGTGAAACAAAGCAAATTAAAAAAACCCTGGGCTGCACCAATTGGAAATAGGGAAAGAATTGTCAGCTGTTTTGATTCAGAGACTTGTTTCACTTGTTCAAATGTTATTGTGTGGTTTAGGCTTATGATCCTGGTAAAAATTTCAGCACTTAGAGGGAGACTACAAATAATGAATCCTGTACTAGAAAAAGAAATGTCACTAAACAGATCTTTGAAATTTTGTCTCCTTTTAAGTGCTGAGAAAATATTCTGATGACCATCCGCAATACTGCCTTGCAGGAGCTTCAATGATTTCAATTTGCTGCATTCTGCAAAACATCACAGCAAGTGCATTCTGCTTCCAGAAACTAAAAGGCATTTTGAATGAGTGAAGTAAGATGCGGATAATATTTCCCTAACGTTAGTATTATGCACAGCGAGGAGAAGCCTTGAGGTAGGTTAACCATGGAGATTATATACTTCCAAGAAAACTGACTCACCAAGTACCAGTTCTTTACATCTTTCTACACATATACTATACCTCATAAAGATTCTCATTCTTGGAAACTGCAGTGTACTATCAAGTTTTCAATGCCCCTAGTTACATTCACTAACTTATTGCATTTGTTCAGTTTTGTGTTTGAGACTTTTCACTTGGTTGTGCTTTTGTCTGCCTCGCACACCTTCTCCCTTGTCTGGTACACTCTCTGCAGAGACTTTTTCTTTAAACCAACAGTCATTTGCAGCATGGGACGATTTGCCACAACGATGACATTTTTGGCTTTTTTGGCTTTTTGCACCATTTAGGGACATCTTGTGCATTTCACATTCCAACCTCCTTTTCTGTAGCTCTGCTGCATCTTTTGCTGCAGTCTCTAATGATATTGCAATGGCCATTGCCCGTTCTGAGGTTAGGTCTCTTTCTGCCAGTAGCCTCACTTGAGTGCTTTGACCATGCATGCCACATACAAGCCAATCCTTAAATGCATCATAAAGTCCAGGTCTAAAGTCACGATAGTAGGGAAGTTTGCGCAGTTCTGCAATGTATTCAGAAAGACTTTCATCTTTTGACTGGTACTTTTTGTAAAATCTCTGCTATTATCAGCAGTTTAGGGCTCAACTGGTTTTGTAAAATTGTAACAATTTCATCGAATGTCTTGCTTGCTGGCTTTGCAGGGGTTACTAAGTTGTGTAAGAGACTGTACGTTCTTGGGCCCATTAAGCTAACAAGCATAGGAACTTTCTTTTGTTCCTCCACATTGTTCATGTTACAATACAATTCAACCCTCTCAATATACAACTCCCAGCCTTTATCAGCACTATCAAATTCATCAACATTCCCAACTGAAGCCATTGCCACGTTATTTTCACTCTAAATTCGCTGTTACTATGTACTGTACTCACATGTTTGTTAGCATATGTGACGATCTTGTGCTGTTTAATTCTCACTGTTTTGTCCCGTAATTGTGCCATAACCTTTGTGCAGTTCATGATATTTTCTGACATTGAGGTACATACTTGTCGCCAGTTTATTATGTCTGTGCACAACTACATATATATATTAGATAAAAGTATGCACAGGTGCTAAGGGGCGAGGCGAAGCGGGTCATTTCTCTGAATGAAATATATCCATACATTACATGAGCCTCAGCCTGGAAAGGATCCCACCATGTGGAAAACATCATGTATGGTCCCAGTACCCAAGAAGGGCTGACCAAAAGTCTTGAATGACTGCAGCCCAGTGGCCCTGACTTCACACATCACGATGGCCCTAGTGAGGCTGCAAGCTGGTGTAAGCTGAATCATCTGCAGCTCAATATCAGTAAGGTGGAGGAGATGGTGTTGGAGTTTAGGAAGACTAAGCCTGCACTGCTCCCTGTTACTATTGATGGTGATGATGTGGATGTGGCGAGGACCTACAAGTACCTGGGGTTGCTCCTGGACAACAGACTTGAGTGAAGCATCAACATGGAGTCTTTGTACAAGAAGGGCCAGAGTCACCTCAACTTCCTGAGGAGACTGAGGTCCTTTGGAGCATGCAAAACTCTCCTTCACATGTTGTACCAGTCTGTTGTTGCCTGTACAAACTGGACACACTGGAGGCTGTGGTAGAACAAAGGACCTGACAGAAAATCCTGGCAATTCTGGACAATGTTTCTTACCCTCTGCATGCCACCTTGGCTGAACAGAGGATCACTTTCAGTAATAGACTAAAACAACTGCTCTGTTCCAAAGAGCGCTATATAAGGTCATTCTTACCATTGGCCATAAGGCTCTGTAATGAGTCAAGCTACAGCCGAGGAAGTGATGACCCCCTCCTGTTAGACTGATTGAGGTAATTTAATTTTTTTATTTACTCTTCTTACTTCTTTTCTTATATTGTATATCTGTGAACTTGTAATGCCACTATGACACTATAAATTCCTTTGGGATCAATGAAGTATCTATCTGTGCCCATCTTGATAACAGTACTCTCCTCCAATAGTAGTTCGGTAAGAAGCTGAGGAAGAAAAACACTTATGTCTGTAGAAAGAAAAACTGGAAATTCCCATCACAGATACTGTAGGTTGAGTGGTCTCTCCTTGAGCTGTTTTCATTCTTATACAGGGGTTCCCAAACATCATTATACCGTGGACCAATATCATTAAACAAGGGGTATGTGGACCCCAGGTTGAGAAAACTTCTCACGAGCAGTC
This sequence comes from Mobula birostris, assembly GCF_030028105.1. NCBI lineage: Eukaryota > Metazoa > Chordata > Chondrichthyes > Myliobatiformes > Myliobatidae > Mobula > Mobula birostris. Next base: position 80,864,921 of record NC_092379.1, on the reverse strand, counting down.
AATGTTATTTTTCGTTCTGCAACCTTGGCTCCTTGAACTTAATGTGTTCATAGGCACACATTCAATGGAGTGAACTGAAAAAATAACTCAATAGCTGCAAGGAAGTTCACTCACTGTTCAGAGACATGAGAAACAAATATTATCAAACAACACCATACTAACCACAGCTGAAATATGTGAGATACTCAGATTCTGTAAATATCAATATAATGTTTTGCCAGCATGCTGATCTGATTCCAGAAGAAAAATCTGTACTAGATCTTTCAATAAAAGTTATTGTGTACAAATTTGCATTTGCTTTCAAATTTTTAGACAGGTGTTCAAGTTATTGGACTAGTATTCCTGCAGTAGTGATTCACTTTTCCTTTTCCTGTTCAGCATTTCAGTATTCAGTGCTTCCAATTTAGCCTACATTAGAAATCAAATCCAGAGTGGGTGAGGGTTTTGCAAAACACTACAATTTAATCCATAATATAGCTACCAGTCACTTTAGTTCTCCATCCCATCCTCATTCTCCTATCAGAGGCCCATTAGACTGCCCCAATAAAGCTAAGGGAAACATCTAATTGTTTTGATGGTATATCACCTACTTTCAAGACTTGAATTACACAACATCAGGATAACCACTTTTTTTTTTGGTTTGCACCAGGTCTGGCAGTGACAGGTGAGGTTATCGACCTGAGATGATGATCTGTTTTCCTCACCCTTGATGCTGCTTTTCACAACCCCTCCACACAGATTAAATGACATTAACATGCTTTTACCAGCCTCTCTCCTGCAGCGCCACCATTTGTATTATGCAGATTTTATTAATCCTCAGCTTACCACACTATCCTGTTTATATGTCTATGGGTGCCACTTCTCTGAAACTTAAATGACGCTTGATTTTTAAGACATCACAGTTCTGATGCCATCTTATTGGCCTAGAACATTAACCTTTTCCTTTCTTCTTATGTTGCCTGACCTCTGGAGTTATTCAAGCATTTTCTGCTTTTGTTTGTGTTCCTTTCCACTGTATTGAGCACATTTTGACTCTAATTCTGTGGGCTGACCAACAGTGATTTAAAATAATTGCTGATACTGTATTGACATAAAAGTGTATACCAAAATGAATGTGGTTTTCATAAATTTTAATTTAAATTCATAGCCACTCTGGGTAATGAAAGTGTATGTCATATAAACAAGTGAACAGTATGGAATTAAACAGCCAATAAATTTGGAACTGATAGCAATTGTTTTAAATTGTTTCTTTTTTACCCTTTTTGGGGCTTACAATTCTGATGATCAAGGACTTGTTGTCTTGTAACAATACGCCATGAAATTTGATGTGGTGAAGTCCAAGGACAGTAAATATATGTACATTTAATGTGTTGAAAAAGTTCAAAGTAAATTTATTATCAAAGTGCATATATGTCACCATACACAACCCTGAGATTCATTTCCTTACAGGCATTCTCAATAAATACATAACAGAATAATAGCCATCAATGGAAGACCACACCAACTTGAGCATTCAACTGGAGTGTAAGAGACAACAAACTGAGCAAATACAAAAAGAAAGAAATACACTTCCTATATAAAAAATTCACCACACTCCACCTCCCCACCTTGGAAATTTTCAAGTTTTATTGTTTTACAACATTGAACCACAATGAATTTAATTTGCCTTTTTTGACACTGATCAGCAGAAAAAAACTCTTTTATGTCAAAGTGAAAACAGATCTCTACAAAGTGATCTAAATTAATTACAATATAAAACACAAAATAATTGATTGCATAGGTATTCATCCACTTTAATATGACACACTAAATTATCACTGGGGCAGCCAATTGGTTTCAGAAATCACATAATTGGTTAAATTGAGATCACCTGTGTGCAGTCAAGGTGTTTCGATTGATTGTACTAAAAAAACACCTGTATCTGGAAAGTCCAACTGCTGGCTGATGTTGCGAGTGGGAAGATAGGCTGAGAGAGGAGTCGAGTTGTGACTGGAAAATGGCAGAGAGAGAACATCAAGGAAAAAGCCAAGCTGTTGAAGGAAGTTTTTGGCAAGAGTGGAAGCGAACAAGAGATGGAGGTCGGCGGGAAAGAGGAAGAAAAGAAAGCAGAGGTACAGGATATCAAACTCTGAACAGTCAGCGGGTGATCAAAACAGGACAGCAAAACAATGGAAAGAAGATGAGATTAAAGCAATTATAAAACTAAGTGAAGTCTTTTGGTGATTGGAACCCGATTCGTTTGATGAAGATGCTCAACAAAATTTTAGGCAAGGTTAAAGGAACAAAGATTTTACGAAATGGATCGCTATTAGTGATTTGTCCGGATAGTGCTCAGCAAGGCAAAGTGATAAGATTGTGTAAAATAGACGGCTAAAAAGTACAATGCTCAATACCCAACAATAGAAAGTGGACTAGAGGAGTTATTTCGGGGATACCAACAAAAGTTACTATGGATGAGATTAAACAGAACATAAAAGGAGCAAAACTTATTGAGGCCAAACATTTGAAAGTTACAAGAAACAGGAAAAAGTGTGATAATTTATCAGTAATGATTAACTTTGATGAAGAGAGATCACCAACTAACGTTTACTTAGGGTATATGTGTTATGCGGTTAGAATATATATACCACCGCCTTTAAGATGCTATAAATGTCAGAAATTCGGGCACATTGCAGCGGTCTTCAGAGGAAAACAAAGATGTGGGAGATGCATTGGAGAACATGAATATGGAAAATGTGAACGTGGAGCTAGGCTGAAATGCTGCAATTGTGGCAAGGAACACAGCGCAGCTTATCGGGAGTGCATTTATAGCAAGAAGGTGGCTGAGATACAGTATGTAAAAATAACTCAAGGAATCAGTTATGCAGAGGCAGTGAAAAAATTTGATGAAAAAAGGCTGTCAAGCAAATATAGGGAAAAATAAACTGATGAATTGTGAGAGCTGTAATATGAAAAATAAGGATACACTATTAATGAGTAGAAAGGATTTTGTGCTTTTTATGGTAGATGCAATTAATTGTTCAGCGCAAACAAGCAAAAGAACTGAGAAAATTAAAATTATCGTCAAGTCTGCAGAAAAGTATCTTGGTATTGAAGGGATTAGGTGGGAAGACGTCAAAGAAACGCTGAACGGAGGATCCAACAGTTCACAGGTGGGGGAAATGGAATCTTAATGGCAGCATATTTATCGCAAATGGTCAAGGATATAAGAAATTTTTCAGAACTTAAGGAAGATCCTTGGATTTTATGGTTGAAGCCCAGGGTAAATGTGCAGAATTCCAACAACAAATAGAAGTGCCCGACAAGAACAACGGTGAGTTGGAAAGAGCTTGGAAAATGGAGGAAATTATTACAAGGATACAAAAGGAAAAGAAATTTGTTGCAAAGTGAATTATCTATATTCAGATTATAAAATGAAAACATGGAAGCAAATGAAGAAGAACTCCGAGGTCTCAGTAAACAACTGCAGGCTGCGATCCAAGAAAAGAAAAAACCTGAAAAAGCAGATAGACTTGGAAAAACAGCAATTTTAAAAGTATAACGTGCGATAATTACGATTCTTTAACAAGACAACTTTAGTCTTACAAGTGATGTAGATGAAATCAATGTAATTGAGGAAATGCAACTACATGAAAACGTGACAAAATTAGGGAAGAATAGCAGTTTGCACATTAAGCAGTCATGAGGAATTGCAATTACAGAGTGATGCTAATAGAGAACTGCAGGCTGAACTTGATTGTCTAAAGTAGAGAACTCCAGGACATATTTGGTTGGAACACAAGAAGCCTAGCAGGTGGTGGTAATGCACTGAAAACTGTTTGCCAACCGCCATAAAACAAGAAGAAGAAGATCCAACTGCTAGTGAGTCAGTATCCTGGCAAAAAAAATACACCGAGATGACAAAATAACACACCAAGCAACTCAGTGAAAAGGTTATTGAAAAGCACAAGTCAAGAGATGGATACAAGAAAATTTCCAAGTCACTGAATAGCCTTGGAGTACAGTTAAGTCAATCATCAAGAAATGGAAAGAATATGGCACAGCTATAAATCTAGCTAGAGCAGGCCGTCCTCAAAAACTGAGTGACCATGCAAGGAGACTAGTGAGGAAGGCTACTGAGATCCATGACAACTCTTGAGAAGTTACAGGCTTCAGTGGCAGAGATGGGAGAGACTGTGCATACAACTGATTCACCAGTCACAGCTTCAAGGGACAGGGACAAAGGGAAAGCCACTGTTGAAAAAACCTCACATGAAATCTTGGCTATAGTTTGCCAGAAGGCATGTGAGAAGACTCTGAAGTCAGCTGCAAGAAGGTTCTATGGTCTAATTAAACCAAAATTGAGCTTTTTGGCTATCATACTAAACGTTATGTTTGGTGTAAGCCAAACACCGTATATCATCAAAATCACGCCATCCATACCATGAAGTATGATGGCGGCTGCCTCACTGCAGCAGGCACTGAAAGATTTGTGAAGTTAGAGGGTAAAATGAATGCATCAAAATACAGGGATATCCTGGAGGAAAACCTAATGCCGTCTGCAAGAGAACTGCAACTTGGGAGAAGATTTGTTTTCCAGCAAGACAATGACCCCAAGCATAAAGCCAAAGCTACAAAGGAACGGCTTAAAAAAAAACAAAGTTAATGTCCTGGAGTGGCTAAGTCAAAGTCTGGCCCTCAATCCAATTGAGAGTTTGTGACTGGACCTAAAAAGGGCTGTTCCTTTATAATTCCCATGCAATCTGACAGAACTTGAACAGTTTTATAAAGAAGAATGTGGAAAATTTAGTGTCCAGATGTGCAAAGCTGATGAAGACCTATCTACACAGATACAAGGCTGTAATTGCTGTCAAAGGTTCATCTTCTAAGTACTGACTTGAAGGGGGTGAATACTTCTGCAATCAATGTTCTTGTGTTTTATATTTTTGATCACTTTTGTAGAGATCTGTTTTCACTTTGACATGAAAGAGTTTTTTTTTGTTGATCAGCGTCAAAAAAGCCAAATTAAATCCACTGTGATTCAATGTTGTAAAACAATAAGACATGAAAACTTCTGGGGGGTAGGGGTGGTGAATATTTTTATAGGCACTGTAATAATAATAATAAATCAATAACCAACAAATATCAAGAACATGAGATAAAGAGACCTTGAAAGTGAGTCCTTAGCTTGTGGGAACATCTCAATTATGGGGCAAGTGAAGTTAAATGAACTTGTACCCTTTGGTTCAAGAGCCTGATGGTTGAGGGGTGGTAACTATTCCTGAATCCAGAGGTGTGAGTCCTAAGGCTGTACATTCTTCCTGAAGGCAGCAGCTAGGAGGGAACATGACAAAGGTGATGTGGGTCCCTAATGATGGATGCTGCTTTTCTGTGACAATATCTTGTGTAAATGTGTTCAATGGTTGGGGAGGGCCTTACCCATGATGGACTGGGCCCTGTCCACTACCTTTTATAAACAGCAACTTGCCAGCTGTTATTCTTCCTTTAAATTACTCAGCTTGAGATATTGTATGGAGTACACACAAATAATGAAGTAAATTATTGGATGCAATGATATTTCCCTTTAAGTTCACTATGATTTTTCCAAGAACAGTGTGCTTTCTAACTCAGAGATCATGACCAAGAAATTGAATAACTGTACATGACACTTAAGTTATTGATTTTGATCAAATAATTGTTCATGAACTGCGAATGAGAATAATGCCACTGAGTACATTGAGAATGCCTGGATCATATCAAAGCTGCTGCAATGCTCAGTTAGTGAATCTGCTGCGAAAGCTTATCGTGATTTTTTTTTTAAATTTATTTTTCATGAGGTGGTCCATCAACTCCAATTGCCCTCAAGAAGGCAGCAGTGAGACATTTTCATAAATTGTGATGCAGTAGTGTCAGTTTCTAATGTTTTGATCCACGATTCTTCTGGAAGACAAAAAAGAGGCATAAAACTTGTTGCTTCACAATCATTTTATTAAGCACTAAGAAAACAATGGAAATTGGAAATGGACAGTAGCAGGAGTCTTTGGGGAAAGAAAAGAAGAAGCAAAGATGGACAAATGTGATCTGCCTTTCTTATACCAGAGATAAGAGACATTCCATTCAAATGTGTAGATCAGAGTTAACTAATCAGGTAGCCTCTGTTCAAATAATGTGATACCAAAGAAGCTTCAGAAAGAGACAGAGCTGTAACTACTAGGGGACACACTGAAAAATTGTGATATATATACATATATATATAATATTGTAGAAAATACAAGCTGGTATAAAAACTGCAAAGAAATGGCAATTATAGAGCTTAATCTAACTTTCCCCCCTTTGACTCTAAATCACATATTTAGAATCATTACATCTGAAAATTCAGAGGCAGAAAAATTTGGAGTATCTACATTAAGTATAAAATAATCAAAAACTGCTTAAGCTATGGAAATTTGAAAGGATATTTATAGGATTATGTCATTGCTAGTTAGATTAGTAGACACACTTAATGTGAGTTTGAACTACTCTATTAATGATAACTTTATACAAGTAAAAAGATGTAAAGAGAAAATCTAATACATATGATTTTGAAGAACCATCTTATGCATGGTGACTATTTCTCAATGTGTGGTGTATATTGATATGTACTGAACAGTTGGAGGCTTTGACAGCATCAGCAAATTCATGTGGTTCTCGCAAGTATACATTATGTGTGACCTCAATTGGCACATTAGGAGTAGAGAAGATTGGCAAGGATGTAACAACAAATAATAATATTAGAATAAATTTGATAATGTCCAATAGTTGTTGACCATTCTGGCAAGTAAGTGACTTGCTCACTGTAGCTCAGCAGTGTAGGCACATTAACCAGAGTGCTTGTTGTCCTCATCAGATACCACTTTAGCCAGTACGTATCCACTCACTTTTACCTCCTACTTTCACTGCCAAGTTTATAACTAACTTCACTTGATAAGGACCTTGCCATCATATGGTTCCTTACGCGGCTTCTTAATCAGGACCCACTCACCAAGAATCAGATGTGTCCTTCCTCTGTTGGATCACTCAAAGTGGCAGAAACCTGTTGAGAAGCAGACTGTACAGTTTGGGTTTATTTCATGCAATAGTTATCGAAAAGTCTGCCAGAATGTGTATATCAGCCTCTCAGATCAAGAGCTCTCAGCAGCGATATAAGATGACCTGTTACCACCTTGAATAGACTTAGTTTAGTTTTTTTTTGTTTGGGGTTGCTCTGCTACTGCATAAAACCAGAGGGAGAGCCATAGGCCATAGTATGTCTCCTTTAATGGTTCCACTCATGCCCTTCATTTGTCCTGATGACCCCGGGTGATGTGGACAATGAAAAATACATTTAATGCTCATCAGTCGACATAATTCCTCAAACACTCCCAGTGAAATGTGTTCCTTTGTCAGAGTCAATGTCTAATGGCAACCCCCAATGAGGAATATAGTCCTTAATCAGAGGTTTTGCTGAGTGAATGACAGTAGTTTTCCTTACTGAAATAGCTTCCATCCATCTTGAAAACTTGTTCACAATTACCAGTAAGCCTGAGTATCCGTGACGCTTTGTCAAAGTAATGTAGTCTACTTCTAAGTGTAAAAATGGTGGGGTAAGAACACACAGTTATGATAGAAACATAGAAATCTACAGCACATCACAGGCCCACAATGTTGTGCCGACCATGTAACCTACTCTGGAAACTGCCTAGAATTTCCTCATGTATAGCCCTCTATTTTTCTAAGCTCCGTGTACCTATCTAAGAGTCCCTATTGTATCTGCCTCCACCACCATTGGTGGCAGTGCATTCCTCACACTCACCACTCTGCTGCTCTGGGCATGTTGTGAATCTTTCAAATGTTTTTCGGGCTTGTGTCCTGAACTTTGGATTCTGCCACTGCTGGGATAATCTATCAATCGGCTTTTGCATTTCAGTGTGTCCTAGGGAGAGTATCTACTGTGCTAGATAAGAAAGCAATGTAGTTGGAGCTACTAGTCTAATACTAGTGTTATATCTCCATATTCTATCACTGCTTAACCTCCATCCAGAGCCACTTACCCTTTTTAAGCCATTGAGTTGCATCTCCTGAATACATTGTATGTTCATCTGTAATACAGAGTCCAACATCTTTTCCATAATTTCAGTTAACGTATTTATTGCATATGTTCTCGGTATTTCTTTTAATTCTTTTACTCCTTCACATGCTGCTTTTTTCACAATTTCATCCTTGAATACATTTCCGCAGCTTCCCATTGTCGTCATTTTGGAGTGGCTTTTATATTTTAATACAGCAACTTCTCATTCATGTGCTCTTGTACTAGCTGGCTATTCTTGATTGGAGTTTCTGCAGCTGTAAGATATCCTCTCTGTTTCCGTAAGTGTCCAAAATCATGAACAACAACTTTCAGGTTTCAATCAGAGCTTTCAGTTATGCCTGTTGTGCAGAGGTACCAGGAGCTATGATCCCTGATTCTAGCATTTCAGTTTCAGAAACAACGGTCCATCCAGTCATTCAAATTCCTCTCTCAATTATTCAAGAGCCATCGGTATAGAGAATCTGATCTTTAGGAGAGTAATAACCAAAAGGATGCTGTCGGTCTCCCTGGTCTTGAGTTAAGACTGCCTTCATGTGTTTCTCATTGACACACAGGGTGAAGGGTTTATCTGTATCAGGGTTTCCTAATGCAGGTGCAGTACACAATGTTTCCTTAAAGTCTGAAATTCTTTCCATTGTACTTCACTAAGAGTCACAGGGTCACCTGAGTGCCTACTGACCTTCAGTAGATTGTTGAGTGGTTGGGCAGTTTCAGCATATGAATCGACCTATGCTCCATTGTAGTTACACAAGCTCAGAAATGATCAGAGTTGCTGGACTGTTGTAGGTGCCTTTGCTGACTGAACAACTTTTGTATGATCCTCAGTGATTTCCTGCTGACCTTGGGAAATTTCCTTTCTCCTTGTTGCCTTCAATAAATTGCTTTGTGACATTTTTGAGGATAAATAATTTAGCAAATAAAGCCATTCCCCTCAAAAATAAGTATACCATTTTGGATACTGTTGTAGGGGATGACCTCCCAGGGAAATGTCACAGAGACCGGGTTACTGGTACTGCGTATGGGTCCATGGTGCAGAAGGGAAAGAGGGAGAAGGGGGGAGTGGTAGTGGTAGGGGACTCATTAGTCAGTGGAACAGACAGGAGATTCTCTGGACAGAAATGGAAACCTAAATGGTATGCTGCCTCCCAGGTGCCAGGGTCAGGGACATCTCAGATCCTGTCCAGAGTGTTTTGGAGGGGGAGGGAGAGCTACCAGATGTCTTGGCACATATTGGTAACAATGACATGGAAGCAAAAGAAAAGAGGTCTTGAAAAGAGAATTTAGAGAGCTAGGCAGAAAGCTGAGAAGCCGGACTTCCAGGTAGTAATCTCTGGATTGCCATGTGCCAGTGAGCGTAGAAACAGGATGATTCGGTAGATTAATGCATGGCTGAGAAGCTGGTGCAGAGGGCAGGGCTTCAGGTTCTTGGATCATTGGGATCTCCTCTTGGGGAGGTGTGACCTGTACAGAAGAGATGGGTTGCACCAGAACCTAAGGGGGACTATTATTTTTGTGGGCAGGATTGTTTACGCTATTAGTGAGGGTTTAATCTAATTTGGCAGGAGGGTGGGAAGCAGAGTGAGTGAACTCAGGATAGGGTGGATGGTAAAAAAAAAAGATAGCATGCAGTCAGACTGTCAGGAAGGGCCAGCAGATGATAGGACAAAATTGCAGTCAGCAGGGTGAGTATCAATGGCATTAGGATGCAGAATCAAAAAAAGGTAGCAATACAATGGGAAATAGAAAAGGTGTGTCAAAAGGGCAATATTATGATAATCATGGGAGATTCCAACATGCACATTGATTAGGAAAATCAGGTTGGTAATGGATCTCAAGAGAGTGAGTTTGCTGAATGCCTACGAGATGGCTTTATAGAGCAGTTTGTCATTGAGCATACTAAGGTATCAGCTTTACTGGATTGGGTGTTATGAAATGAACTGGAGACAATTAGGGAGGTTAAGGTTAAAAAACTCTTCGGAGGCAGTAATCACAATGTGATTTGGGTTCAACTTGAAATTTGATAGAGAGAAAGTAAAGTCTGACAGTAAAGTATTTCAGTGGAGTAACGGAAATTACAGTGCTATGAGAGAGGAGTTGGCCAAAATTAATTGGAATGAGATACTGGCAGGGATGACAGCACAGCAGCAATGGCTTGAGTTTCTGGAAAAAATGAGAAAGGTGCAGGATAAACGTATTACAAAAATGAAGAAATATTCAAATGGCAAAATAGTACAACGGTGGCTGACAACGTAAGTCAAAGCTATTGTAAAAGCAAAAGAGAGGGCATGCAACAAAGCAAAAATTATTGTGAAACTAGAGAATTGGGAAGTTTTTAAAAACCTACAGAGAGCAACTAAAGGAATCATTAGGAGGGGAAAGAGAAATATAAAAGCAAGACAGTAAACATAACAAAGTGGATAGAGGAAGTTTTTTCAAGTATGTAAAAAAATAATAGAGATGAGAGTGGATATAGGACTGCTAGAAAATGAGGTCGGAGAAATAATAAAAGGGAACAAGGAGATGGTAGGTGAACTAAATGAGTATTTTGCATCAGTCTTCACTGTGGATGACACTAGCAGTGTGCCAGGTGTTGAAGGGTGTGAGGGAAGAGAAGAGAGTGCAGTCAATTTTACAAGGGAGAAGGTGTTCAAACATCTGAAAGACCTAAGGGTACATAAGTCACCCAGACCAGATGAACTGCACCCTAGGGTTCTGAAAGCGGTAGCAGTAGAGATTGTGGAGGCATTAGTAATGATCTTTCAAAAACTATTGGACTCTGACATGGTGCCAGGGGACTGGAAAATTGCAAATGTCACTCCACTCTTCAACAAAGGAGGAAGGTAGCAGAAAGGAAATTATAGACCAGTTAGCCTGACCTCAGTGGTTGGGAAGATGTTGGAATCAATTCTTAAGGATGAAGTTATGGAGTACTTAGCGAAGCAGGACAGGATAGGTGAAAGTCAGCATGGTTTCTTAAGGGAAAAGCTTACCTGATGAACCTGCTGGAATTCTTTGAGGGGATAAAGGGGATGCAGTAGATGTTGTATATTTGGACTTGCAGAAAGCCTTTGACAAGGTGCCACACATGAGGCCGCTTACCAAATTAAGAGCCCATGGTATTACAGGAAAGTTACTGGCATGTTTAGAGCATTGGCTGATAGATAGGAGGAACTGAATGGGAATAAAAAGATCCTTACTGGTTGGCTGAGAGTGACCAGTGGTGTTCCGCAGGGGGTGGTGTAGGGACCTCTACTTTTTGTGCTGTATGTCAATAACTTAGATGATGGAATGGCTTTGTTGTCAATTTTTTCAGATGATACAAAGATTGGTGGAAGGGCAGGCAGTGTTGAGGAAGCAGGTAGGATGCAGAAGGACTAAGGCAGTTTAGGAGAATGGGCAAGAAAGTGGCAAATGAAATACAATGTTGCAAAATGCATGGTCATGCATTTTGGTAGTAGAAATAAATGTGCAAACTACTTTCTAAACAGGGAGAAAATCCAAAAATCTGAGATGCAAAATGTCTTGGGAGTCATTGCGCAGAACACTCCAAGGTTAACTTGCAGGTCGAGTCAGTGGTGAAGAAGGAAATACAATAGTGGCAATAATTTCAAGAGGTCTAGAATACAAGAGCAGGGATGTGATGCTGAGTCTTTATAAGGCAGTGGTGAGGCTTCAGCTTGAGTATTGTGAACCATTCTGGGCTCCTTATCTGAGAAAAGGTGTGCTGGCTTTAGAGAGGGTTCAGAGGAGGTTCACAAGGATGATTCCAGGAATGGAAGGGTTATCATACAAGGAACATTTGATAGCTCCATGTCTGCACTCACTGGAAGTTAGAAGGATGAGGGGGACCTCATTGAAACGTTTTGATTGTTGAAACACCTAGACAGAGTCGATGTGGAAAGGATGATTCCCATGGTGGGGAAGTCTACGACAAAAGGGCACTGCCTCGAGTTTGATGGGGCATCCATTTAAAACAGAGGTGCAGAGAAATTTCTTTAGCCAGAAGGTGAAGAATTTATGGAATTTGTTACCACAGGCAGCTATGGAGGCCAGGTTGTTAGGAGTATTTGAGGCAGAGATTGATAGGTTCTTAATTGGACACGGCATCAAACATTACAGGGAGAAGGCAGTGGAGTGGTGCTTAGGAGGGGGAAAAAGAATCAGTCATGAGTGAATGACGGAGCAGACTCGTTGGGCCAAATGGCCTAATTCTGCTGCCATGTCTAATAGTGTTCTAGTCTTATCATCCACGTATTGTATAATGGTTGAATTAATGGCTGGTGGCTCCCTCAGATGTTGTCTCAAAGCCATGTGATATACGGTCAGTCTGTTGTGGAACGCTTGTAGTAACCTTGTCCACTGGTATTGTTGACCATCAACTGTGAAAAACAACCATAGTTGACATTCAGAAGCCAATTCTACGGGTCAGAATCCATTGGCCATATCAGTAACTATAAACTACTTTTGTGATTGCTTCAGGGCATTGAAAATAATTGATGGATCTGCTTGTCAATACATTGATTAGCAACCCGGTGCTCCACCATCAGCGTCCTTTCATAGGTTCCCTGTTCAGTTCTGCGTGTCTTCTCTTTTGTTTCCTCACTTGAGTCACTAGGTGTCACTGTAGAGTCCATGTCATGCTAATCCTGTAATTCCTCAGGGTTCAGATGGTGTCCCTGTCTCAGAGGACTGCCCAATGTAAGCTGTAATTCCTCAGCATTTGGATGGTGTCACTGAATTGGAAGACTGTCTGATGTTGGCAGTGCTCCCTCAGGAGAAACATCACTGGTAGGAAAGCCCACTTGAAGGCCCTGCTCAGCTTTTTGATATTGCTTTAGTTTGCTTCTTAGCTCCATACAATGCACTTTGATTCAATTATACTTACCATGTTATTATCTTGCTCATTCTGTTACTGCAAAAATTTGTTCTTTATATTCTTACTACCTTGATCACACTGTTTTTGTAGTTTATCACATGTTCCACTTTTCTTTCCCAATTATTTAATTAACTTCTTTACTTGCTTGCAATGGATCTGAGGTTGAGAAGGTGAACAGCTTTAAGTTCCTCAGCATAAACATCACCAAGGATCTCATGTGGTCTGTACATACCGGCTATGTGGTGAAAAGGACACAACAGCACCTCTTTTACCTCAGATGGTTGGAGAAGTTGGGTATGGGCCCCCAGGTCCTAAGAACTTTCTACAGGGGCACAATTGATAGCATCCTGGCTGGGTGCATCACTGCCTGGTATAGGAACTGTACCTTCCTTAATCGCAGTACTCTGCAGAGAGTGGTATAGACAACGGAGCACATCTGTAGAAATGAATTTCCCACTACTCAGGACATTTACAAAGACAGGTGTGTAAAAAGGGCTCAAAGGATTATTGGAGACCCAGTCACCCCAACCACAAACTGTTCCAGCTGCTACCATCCGGGAAATGGTACCACAGCATTAAAGCCAGGACCAACAGGCCCCAGGACAGCTTCTTCCACCAGGCCATCAGACTGATTAATTCATGTGACATAACTGTATTTCTATGTTATATTGACTGTCCTGTTGTACATACAACTTATTATAAATTACTATAAATTGCACATTTAGACGGAGACATAACATAAAGACGTAACGTAAACATTCCTCGTATATGAAGGATGTAAGTAATAAAGTCAATTCAACTCAGTTCAATACATTAACTTTTTCACTTGCTCATACATTCAAACAAACTGACCACTTGATTGTATATTTAACTCACATTTTTTTCCTTTCCCTCAGGCATTCGCTGCATCTTATCACAGGCCTTCTTAATAATCTTAACATTGATGGTATTTTTCATCTGGATTTTTTCATTAATCTTATCAGACTGATATGTTTTATTCAGGTAAGAGCTTAGTTTCACAACTTTGGCCATTATCTTAATTCAATCTAGTGTAACACTTGATTTATACATGCTTTTTATCACTTTGACCATGATCTGAAATATTATTAGATTGCAACCAGAGTATTTCTCCGTACCCCACCAGCTTGTAAGAATTTAATCTGAACACGATATTAATTTCACTGCTTGTCTATTTTTAAAGATTTGATTTTCTCCAAATAGCAACATACAGAATACAAGTTTCCTCACTCTTATATTCCCACCAGAAGATGTATTGAAGCAGAACTTGTTTTTTTCCAATGACCTGGAATTAGAGGAAGTTCTTACAGCCTTTGTTTCACACTAAAATTTACACTTCATCTGGGATTCTTCTGCGTTCTTAAATCTTCACAACTACTCTTGCCGACCACGCGAAATTGTTGAATTCTGATGTTTTGGATCCAAGCTTTTTTCAGAAGTCAATAAAGAAGCATAAAACAGATCATTTTAGTAAGCACTAAGAAAACAAAGGAATTGGAAACAGACAGTAGTAGGAGTCTAGGAGATGAAGGAAAAGTAGAAACAATGATGGCAGGCCAACGTGCTCCGCCCTTCTTATACCATAGATAAGAGACACTCCATTCAATTTGTAGATAAGAGTTAACCAATCAGTTAGCGGCTATTCAAATAATGTGATACCAAAGAAGTATCCAGAAAGAGACAGATCCATAACCATTTGGTAACACACTACACAATTACATGTATATACTGTAGGTAATTATATAAAATATAAGCAGACATACAAAGTTAAACTGCAAAGAAATAATAATTATATAGTTTCATCTAACAGTAGCATAGCTAAAAGCATAACACTGTTAAAGCACCACCAACCCTAGTTCAGTTCCTACCACCCTCTGCGAGCAATTTGTACATTCTTCCCATGACCACATGGGTTTCCTCTGGGTGTTTTGGTTTTCTCCCACATTAGATTAATTGGTTAACAGATTAATTGGTCACATGGGTGTAATTGGATGGCACAGGCTCATTGGGCAGTAGGTCCTGATACTGTGCTGGGTTTCTAAATAAATAAAAATAAATCACTATAGTTATTTTTGGAGAAGGTAATCATGCAGTGCTGTTGGGTATGAAGTTCCTAATAAAGACTAAGGAACATTAGGTTATTTCCAAGTCAGAGTAATGTGTGACTTGGAGGAGGAGCTGCAAATAGTGGAGTTATCATGCACATCCTGCCCTTTTCCTTCTTAAGAATATATGAATGGAGGAAATAGGTGCAGGAAGAGCTGGTCTGGTCTCTCGAGCCAGCTCTGTTGACTGTCAAGATCACCACCTATCTCCACCCTGAATGTTATTTTCTTGAACTATCCACCCTTGCATTGATTTCCTTAATACCCAGAAATATATTGATCTCTTCTTTGAATGAACTCAGTCACTGTGTCCTCCCAGCCCTTCAGAGCAGAACATTTCAAATATTCACTATTGTCATTCAAAGACTATGGTGCTTGATTCCAGACACTTCAGCCTGGGGAAGCATCTGCCCTGCATCCATCTGCTGAGGCCTATAAGAATGCTGTAAAAGTTCAATGAAATCTCCTCTCTAGAGAATACAGGCCTATTTTACTCAATCTCTCCCACCATTTTTGAACCTG
The DNA here is from genome assembly GCF_030028105.1 of Mobula birostris. Taxonomy (NCBI): domain Eukaryota; kingdom Metazoa; phylum Chordata; class Chondrichthyes; order Myliobatiformes; family Myliobatidae; genus Mobula; species Mobula birostris. The sequence continues at coordinate 80,849,314 of NC_092379.1, read as the reverse complement.
TTTATGAATCTTTGTTGCACTCGCTCTATGTTTTTAGCAAGACGACCAAAGTTTATTTGCTGGTGTTGGTGGTAAAGGCTGCAATTGAAGGAAATGAGCTTCCTGTAGATTAGAAATTATTATCACCTTGAACTACTTACCCTCCATTCATTGCATTGCATGTTGTGCAATGTGTGCATACCCTATACCTATGTTCATCATGGATGCTCTACACTCAAGACAGAGACAGGGAATTACCTTCTCCTTGAGGGCACAAGAGATGTTCAAATTCTTGGCTGCCTGTTGATTTAGGGGTTGATAGATTGTTTTCAGGTGGTGCTTCAAGCACTGCTTCTTAACCCAGAGCTCCTAATGAGCCACAAAGATTATCAATCCCTGAACTTTTATGAGGTGTAATCTTCAACACAAAAGTTTTCATGGTCAAATATACTTATCCAAAAGCTGGAGAAATTTCCCTTCCAAACACACTGCTAATATCATCACCTCTTTTCCTTCGCTGGGCCACGTCTGCTGCCACCAGAGCACCTCATTATTCAGTTTCCAAACCTGGAAATACGTCTCTCCTCTGTGGGCTCCTTCACATTTTTGCTGCAGTTGTCCCCAAAACAACAAAAGAATGAGATCCCTCAAGGCAAACATTATAACAGTCCTGGAAAGAACATCCTTGTCAAATAAATTAGCCAATCAGATAAATCACTGGCTGCCCAGCAATGGCAATATCTTACTTTGTCCGCAAATGAAGAGAGGCATAAATCCCTTCAGTGCCTCAGTTCTCCTGTTGGCTTCACTATGCCAAATGACTGTCCTCATCCAGCAAGGAGTAAGAAAGGCAGAACCACTGGCAACAACAGCATTATAGTTACACAATATGTTAACAGCAGCATTATACGAGAACTCAATAACATTACAGTACACACGTTCCCTTGTCACCCTTTAGTGTACCATTTGTGTCTCTCTCCAAAGTGCTTTGGCTGCTTCACTAATTATAAACAGAGTTGCCTTCAGACTTGTGACTTCATCCAAGAAAGTTAATGTTGTTCCCTTGAGAAGGAGAAGGAAACAACTGTTGGCTATAAGGGGTGACCAACAGCATCCAAGTTAGCTGACTAGGTGCTGTCAACAAAATACCATTGGGGAGGGAGCAGTAGAACAATGAATCCTAGCATGCTGAGAGCAGAAATGAGAAACGAGCGGTATACCTCCATTGACAGTGCTCTGGACCAGCACATCACATGGACTTACTGACAGCAGGAGAGCAGATCACACAACTGCATTTAGAATTGTACAGCTCCTACTAATAGTTGAACTGAACGTCATTATAGGCATTGTGAGTGAATAAAATGGCTTCCATGATCAAACAGTGGAGAATGCGCATGCAGTTGCCTCAGTGTGATGACTGTCAAACTTATGCAGGCAATTAGGATTGACTTGAAGTTATTGATCTTCTTTTGACACTGGCAACAGCTCCAGACAACCTTTGGCCTGTGTTTGATTTCTTTGCCACCTCTTTCCATTGCCATGTCATCACAGCTGCGGAGGACATGAGATCTTTGGTGCACAGGGATTCCTTGATGTGATTGACTTCTTCAATATGGATGACTAGGACAGCGTCATTAAAATGATAATCTACCTTCTTCTGGGTAGCCATAACATTCTGCCGTGGTTGACAAACAAGCCAATGACTTGACCAATGATTACGTTCTGTCAGCAACTCCCCTTTAGGAGTACAGCCTTCATGTAACCTGGTACTGATTAACCGGTGTGAGATTCTCGTGAAATTCCCTGTATTTAATGCATATTACTGGGGAGATCAGAAGGTCACATTTTAAATGTACGTACTCACCTACTGAGGTATTAGCATGAAAGCCACCAACCAGTTCGTACAAGACCAATTGGACATCAGTCTGTGTCCCACATCACCATTTCAGTTCATTCTATTGGCAATACAGTGTTTAGCCCATATGCATTTGGTGGGGAGACTGAGGGGACACCTAAAGTCACCACCATGTAGTGGGGGGGGGGGGGGAGAACGTCGCTTCACTCACGGTACAGGCTGCAAAAATAAACACGGAAGCTGAGCTAGAGCAAGTAGCAGGAGCCATAAATGTATGCAGCAATAATATCCTTAAGCCTTTCACTGTTCATTTTGCCTTGAGTTTCCAGATAAGTAGAGTGAAAGATATCTTCGTCTGGCCTCTGTTAAAGTAAAGTGCTGAAGCAGTATTGTGTTGAGAAAGTTCACCTTAAATTCAGCTTGAAGAAATTGGTCAATGAATAGTTTTCCTTTTTTAAATGATTATGTATTAGAAACATAGAAAACCTACAGCACAATGCAGGCCCTTTGGCCCACAAAGCTGTGCTGAACATGTCCTTACCTTAGAACTACCTAGGCTTACCCATAAACACAAAGTACTCTGCAGATGCTGGGGTCAAAGCAACACGCACAACATGCTGGAAGTAATCAGCAGGCCGGGCAGCATCCGTGGAAATGATCAGTCAACGTTTCAGGCCGGTCAACATTGACTGATCGTTTCCACAGATGCTGCCCGACCTGCTGAGTTCCTCCAGCATGTTGTGCGTGTAGGCTTACCCATAACTCTCTATTTTTCTAAGCTCCATGTATCCAACCAGGAGTCTCTTAAAAGAGCCTATGATTTCTGCCTCCACCACCACCGCCGGCAGCCCATTCCACGCACTCACCACTCTGTGTAAAAAACTTACCCCTGACATCTCCTCTGTACCTATTTCCAAGCACCTTAAAACTATGCCCTCTCGTGCTAGCCATCTCAGCCCTGGGAAAAAGCCTCTGACTATGCACACGATCAATGCCTCTCATTCTCTTGTATACCTCTATCAGGTCACCTCTCATCCTCTGTCATTCCTAGGAGAAAAGGCCGAGTTCATTCAGCCTATTCTCATAAGGCATGCTCCCCAATCCAGGCAACATCCTTGTAAATCTCCTCTGCACCCTTTCTATGGTTTCCACGTCCTTCCTGTAGTGAGGCGACCAGAATTGAGCACAGTACTCCAAGTGGGGTCTGACCAGGGTCCTATATAGCTGCAACATTACCTCTCAGCTCTTAAACTCAATCCCACGACTGATGAAGGCCAATGCACCATAAGCCTTCTTAACCAGAGTCAACCTGCATAGCAGCTTTGAGTGTCCTATGGACTCGGACCCCAAGATCCCTCTGATCCTCCACACTGCCAAAAGTCTTGCCAATAATGCTACATTCTGCCATCATATTTGACCTCCCAAAATGAACCACTTCACACTTACCTGGGTTGAACTCCATCTGCCACTTTTCAGCCCAGTTTTGCATCCTATCAATGTCCTGCTGTAACCTCTGACAGCCCCCCACACAATCCACAACACCTCCAATCATTGTGTCATCAGAAAATTTACTAACCCATCCCTCCACTTCCTCATCCAGGTCATTTTTAAAAAAATCACAAGAGTAAGGGTCCCAGAACAGAACCCTGAGACACACCACTGGTCACTGGCCTTCATGCAGAATATGACCCATCTACAACCACTCCTTGCCTTCATGGACAAGCTAGTTCTGGATCCACAAAGCAATGTCCCCTTAGATCCCCTACCTCCTTACTTTCTCAATAAGCCTTGTATGGGCTACCTTATCAAATGCCTTCCGAAATCCATATATACTACATCTACGGCTCTACCCTCATTAATGTGTTTAGTCACATCCTCAAAAAATTCAACCAGGCTCGTAAGGCAGGACTTGCCTTTGACAAAGCTATGCTGACTATTCTTAATCATATTATGCCTCTCCAAATGTTCATAAATCCTGCCTCTCAGGATCTTCTCCATCAACTTAACAACCACTGAAGTAAGACTAACTGGTCTATAATTTCCTGGGCTATCTCTACTCCCTTTCCTGAATAAAAGAACAACATCCACAACCCTCCAATCCTCTGGAACCTCTCCCGTCCTCATTGATGATGCAAAGATCATCGCCAGAGGCCCAGCAATTTCCTCCCTCGCTTCCCACAGACACCTGGGGTATATCTCATCCGGTCCTGGTGACTTATCCAACTTGATGCTTTCCAAAAGCTCCAGCACATCCTTTTCTTTAATATCTACATACACAAGCTTTTCAATCCGCTGCAAGTCATCCCTACAATTGCCAAGATCCTTTTCTGTAGTGAATACTGAAGCAAAGTATTCATTAAATACCTCTGCCACCTCCTCTGGTTCCATACACACTTTTCCACTGTCACACTCGATTGATCCTAATCACTCACGTCTTATCCTCTTGCTCACTTCGCTCCAGGAATGCCTGATTTATCAACTTCAAACAGAAACTGAATATAATTTCAGTTCTCACTTATTCAAATAAATATGCAAATCAACACAGCTGGGCTCATTTGTAATGACAGCCATGGTTCTGCATCTATTCTCCCAAAACAAATAAGCAGGATCCAGGCAGAAGCTAACTGCTGCATGTTTCAAGGACAGTAATGCTCAGATCACTCATTTATGTGTCAACAATTGATATCTTAAACTACTAGGTGCAGGAATTAATCTGGCTTTATTACTTTTCATTCGTTGCCTCCAAAATGGCATTTCAATTGAAAGTGATGGTATTTCTATTGGAAACATAATACAACAAAACATTTATGAAATGAATTAATAAACTCTGTGGTGGCTGCATTGCCAAACATTGTGGAAAGTTTGATTAAATTATCCATTTGTCTGGAGATACTGAACTGACATTGATCATTTGTTTTCAACCGCAGAAATCTTTTTTTTAAAAAAAGTTTTCAACAATTAGGAACCAATTTGCATCACTAATTGTCAAAGAATGTACAAGCTTCACCCTTTTGAAAACAATTGCTGAGGGAGTGGTGTGTGGCCCAAGGCAACTTGAAAAGCAAACAGCCATTTACGTGTGGTGTCTGGTACAATGCTATGGAACATAAAATCTCTGATTTCAGTGCTAACATTTGAATTTTAATTATATTCAAACTCACAGAAAGCACTGGGTTGTGAAGTTGAGTTACATCAAATCTGTTAGCAATAATTCATCATATTTCACATGCATTGCACTCCTTACATGCAATGACTCTATTATGAACCCACTGGAAAGGAAAATTCCCCAACAAAAACCTGGCAGCCTGGAGTAATATCAACATCTGTTCCTGTTTTTATTCTGAACCACATGTTTTCAGCAAATTCTTCCCATAAGTTTATTTGAAGGAATTTAGACCTCTTGTAAATATTTCACATGAACTTTTAAAAGAAGAATCTTCATCTTCAAGTGATGCTGCCTGTTTTATTCACTAGACATCTAATAGACATATTTTTGAGTTATAAGGAGAAATTGGACAGGCTGGAAAGGTTTTCTTTGGAGTGAATAGGCTGAGAAGTTACTTAATAGACCTAATAATTTAAGCTGAGAGGGGGTACGTTTAAAAGGGATCTGAGGGGCAAGTTTCTGACACAGGGGAGCTGCCAGAGGAAATGTTAGAGGTGGGTACAACTACATACTTTTGCCAGGTTTGATGGGAACGATTTCAAAGAATATGAGTCAAATAGTATTAGCTTAGATAAGCATTTTGGTCCGCATAGACAAATTGCGATGAAGGGGGGTAATTTGTCCAGGTCTACGGGTCCATGGGCCCAGGTCAGCAGGCCCTTCCGACCCAATAAGCACATGCCGCTCGACTCGGTACCTGCAACTAATTAAGTCACACCCATACGTCCTTGGAATGTGGGGTGAAACTGGAGCATCCAGAAGAAACCCAGGCAGTCATGGGGGGGAACATATAGCTCCATGACTTGATGAATCTTTGATTTTTTTTTAAACCTATACATTGTGCAAAAGTTGATTTAAGTAGTGTGGATAGTGCAAGCATTCATCTCCTGGGGAAAATGCATTCGTGAGGAAAATGGATTGAACACTTTTGTACACCTGAATGGTTCTGGGTTTGTATGTGTGCACATGAAGACAACTAAAGCCCATTGCCTCCCTTACCAATGTAAATACAAAATCACAATTTTGTGGATCAGTTGCAGGAGAAGTCAGGGAACATCTCACTACTTTGTCACTTCCAGTGTTAAAGGGACCACTGCTGGTATTGTGAATCCTGACTGGACAGCATTAGACCTCACTGCAGGCTCTTCAATCATCTCACAAGATCCAGAGGGATTTGCTCAAATGAACAGAGTGTGCTTTCCTCAGCATTTGGCTAATCAGATACACAGCTCAGTGGTGACACTGCTGGCAACACTCCATTAGCCCGCGAGGTGCAGATTGCCAAAGCCATTCTTAAAGCAAAGTTGGTGCATATGTGAAAGAGATTAAGTTTCAGGGCTGCAGGAAAAGACGACAAAAGGAACTGGAATGTTGAGATTGATCTAACTAGATCTGGCATGAACTGAATAGCGAATGGCCTCTTTCCACATCATAATAAGTATGATACAATATTGTATTCTATATTGCCAGCAGCTATCCCACTTATTTCTGCAGAATGAAAGACACAGTTTTCCTCAAGTACCAGGAAGATCAAAATTGTTTTAAGAAAAGAAAACAAATGAAATAAAAATCACAACTAACCTCGGTCATGCAGCAGTGAGCACAACACTATTACAGCTCGGTTCCAACATCATCTGGAAGGAATTTGTACATCGTCCCTGTGAAATCATGGGTTTCTTCCAGATGCTCCAGTTAACCGACTAACTAGTCCCAAGACGTACCAGTTAGTAGGTTAATTGGTCATTGTAAATTCTCCCATGATTAGGCCAGTGTTAAATTAGTGGGGTGGTGGTAGCACGGCTCGAAGGACTGGAAGGGCAGACTCCAGGCCATATCTCCAAAATAAAATTTAACTTCCAACAATCCAGTTTCTTTTGCTCTTCACTGCCTTTTATATGGGCTTTCATGCCCTAAAGCTAAGTTGTGCCTCCCATTTGTGTCTAGTGTCTGACTGACCCTTTTCTCTTTGATTTCACACAGATGTTTCAAAAATGAGAATGTTCTCAAGAGAACATCTTGCTTTAGTCTTTAATCCATGGCCCAGTACTAACTGAAGGAGCAGTGTGGAATGCATGATCGAGAGGTCTGCGCAAGCATACTGCCTGAAAGCTGAAGGGGGAAGTTGACTTGACATTTTCAGGACTGTGGACTGCAAAATGCTGAACCATACAGCCACCTGGGTGACTGCTTAGACAATAGTCAAATAATCACAGACAGGACCACCATTGCTTCACCCTCCAAACCCAGAGCTAAGCTACCTGGGAGATTCTGAATTAATGCTAGGCATCGTCTCTGAAGACAGAAAAACACTCAGTCCTTCATTTCAAGGTACCTTCATCAGAAGTGAAAAAAAAATGAGAGGTGTGGCTTAAATTGCAAAGAGGGGGAAGGCTAGAGAGAGCTTAGAGAATAATGGGATAGATGAAGACCAAAGTTGAAAAGGTAACGATTGTCTTAAAACATTGCAATGAGAGAAAGGATTAAAAAGAAACAAGGGAATAATTTGAAAATTAAACCAGTAAAATCATATGGTCACTGGAAATAATTGAATTTAATATTGAGTGCTGAATCCTTTTACCACTTTGCTTCCCATCATCCAGAAACACAACAGTCCTTCCAAATAAAGCAACGAGTTACTTACATTTAGTCTGATTTTCAGTGCTCAGAATATGGTTTCCTACACAATGTGGAAACCAAAAGAAGAATGGGTACCTGCTTGGGAGAGTACTTCTGTTCAATCCTCAACAATGAACCTGATTTGTTGCATGTCACTTTGATCCAGGGAAGTTTGGCCAGGTGGATTCAGAATTGGCTTGCCTGCAGAAAGCAGAGGGTCGAGGTGGACGGAGTACATTCAGATTTGAGGGTTGAGACCAGTGGTGTCCCACAAGGATCAGTTCTGGGACCTCTACTTTTTGTGATTTTTATTAACCACCTGGACGTGGGGGTAGAAGGGTGGGTTGGCAAGTTTGCAGACAACACAAAGGTTGGTGGTGTTGTGGATAGTGTAGAGGGTTGTCGAAGATTGCAGAGAGACATTGATAGGATGCAGAAGTGGGCTGAGAAGTGGCAGATGGAGTTCAACGCAGAGAAGTGTGAGATTGTACACTTTGGAAGGACAAACTCCAAGGCAGAGTACAAAGTACATGGCAGGATACTTGGTAGTTTAGAGGAGCAGAGGGATCTGGGGGTATATGTCCACAGATCCCTAAAAATTGCCTCACAGGTAGTTAAAGGTTATGGAGTGTTAGCTTTCATAAGTCGTGGGATAGAGTTTAAAAGTCACGGGGTAATGATGCAGCCCTATAAGACTCTGGTTAGGCCACACTTGGAGTACTGTGTCCAGTTCTGGTCACCTCATTATAGGAAGGATGTGGAAGCATTGGAAAGGGTACAGAGGAGATTTACCAGGATGCTGCCTGGTTTAGAGGGTATGCATTATGATCGGAGATCAAGGGAGCTAGGGCTTTACTCTCTGGAGAGAAGGAGGATGACAAGAGACATGATAGAGGTGTACAAGATATTAAGAGGAATAGATAGAGTGGACAGCCAGCGCCTCTTCCCCAGGGCACCACTGCTCAATTCAAGAGGACATGGCTTTAAGGTAAGAGGTGGGAAGTTCAAGGGGGATATTAGAGGAAAGTTTTTTTTTTATATATATAAACTCAGAGAGTGGTTGGTGCGTGGAATATACTGCCCGAGTCAGTGGTGGAGGCAAATACACTTGTGAAATTTAAGACACTACTAGACAGGTATATGGAGGAATTTAAGGAGGGGGGTTATATGTGAGGCAGGGTTTGAGGGTCAACACAACATTGTGAGCCAAAGGGTCTGTACTGTACTATTCTATGTTCTATTCTCCATCCCATTCCCACTCTGACTGCTCTGTCTTTTGCCTCTTGCACTGTTCCAACAATGTTCTGTGAAACCTCTGGACTAACCTAATCTGCTCATGTCTTGATAGTATTTACTATGTTGGTATTATAGGCTGTCAGACATGTTATGCACTGTGCTCTTCATCATCGTCACCATTTTCCCTTCCTCTACCTGACTCTGCAGGCTTCCTTCAGATTCTCCTGCTCTATCAACTCTTCTTCAGTAGGGAAGGGGAGGAGTCCAAAGTCCAAAAAATAGAATCGATAGAAGATCGCACCCAACAGGGCGAACAACAAACATGCAAAATACAACAATCAAAGAGCAAATACAATCAATCAATAAATAAATAAAGCAATAAAGATCGAGAATGAGAGATAAAGAGTGCTTGAAGGTGAGACATAGGTTGAGGGACAGTTCAGTGATGGGGCAAATGAATTTGAGTGAAGTTATCCCCACTGTTTCAAAAGCCTGATGATAATAGCTGATCATGAACCAGGTCATCTGAGTCCTGAGGCTCCTGTACCTTCTTCCTGATGACAGAAATGAGAAGAGAGCATGACTTTGGTGGTGGAGATCCCCGATGATGGATGCTGCTTTCTTGTGACAGCGGTTCATGTGGATGTGCTCACATGATGGACTGGGCTATATCCACAATTATTGGAAGGATTTTCTGGTACAACATGAAAAAAGTCACAGAGAGATGTAACTGGTAGATATAAAGTAGGTTTTTTTTTTGGGGACACACACACACACACAAACCGACCCCCATTGGAGTCACTCGAGACTGGTACCCCAATCCAACATTACAGCACATTTTAATATGTTATAGAACAAAAGTAGAAGGACAATTTCAATATTGCAATGTCCTCGTAATGCTTCTTTTGAGTTACAAGTAGCTTCAAACTCCTGGGTCTTCTCACCAATGTGCACAAATGAGTGTTAGTTACTGTGGTCTCTGAGTTATATACATGCAATGGGGTGCTAATTGCATTCATGCAGATGCAGACATCTCAGTCAATTGGATATCTCCTGTTCTGCAATTTACTGTTCCAATCTGCATTTTGAATTTAATCCAAAATCCATATTGAGGTCTGAAGGCTGGTTGCTGTCAAAGTCAAATTAATATGTGCTATACTGCATCTCCAAAATATGCCCTAATATTTCCATTCAAAGGCACTGGTGTTTCTATACCAGGCTGTGATGCAACCAGTCAATATGCTCTCCGCATACATCTATAGACATTTGTCAAAGTTTTAGTTGTCATGCCAAATCTTCGTAAGCCTTTGAGGAAGTAGAAACTCTGCACCATGCTTTCTTTGTAAATGCACATGTGCTGGACCCAAGACAGGTCCTTTGAAATTATAACAATTTATGAGGAATTTAAAGTTGCTGACTTCCTCCAGCTCTGATCCCCTGATGAAGACTGGTTCCTCCTCCTGAAGTCAATAATTAGCTCCTCGGTTTTGCTGACACTGAGCGAGTGGTTGTTGTGGCACCACTCAGCCAGATTTTCAATCTCACTGCCATATGCTGATTCATCACCACCTTTGATGTAGCCAACAACAGTGGTGCTGTTGGTAAACTTAAATATGGCACTGGCTCTGTGCCATACAGTCGTAAGTGTAATGTGAGTAGAGCAGTGTGCTAAACGGGGAAAAGGGGGAGGACACACTTTTCTTTACCCAGAACCTGCAAAGCCAAAAACAGAGCAAACACACACAAAACACTGAAGGAACTCAGCAAGTCAGACAGCATTCATGGAAATAAACAGTCAACGTTTTGGTCTAAAACTCTTTTTCAGGACTTGAAAGGAAGGGGGAAGATGCCAGAATAAAAATGTGAGGAGAGGGAAGGAGGAATGCTAGAAGGTGATAGGTAAGTCAGATGGGTAGGAACGATAAAGAGCCTGTTACAAGGGCATCAGCTTGCTCTCCATATTGTATTGCCCTGGCTTGTGTGTCTAGGCAGCCAGGGTGCAACATCCATGGTTGAACCTGTCCAACGAAGGCCAATAATGATGAAGATAAAACAGAGGCTTGGTGAATAAGAAAGCTGCAGCCCATGATGAATTCTATACATAACAAAGAATACTTAATCATACAAAATATTTACAATATTACTAAAATATTAAATACACAATACTCCTCCTTGCTTGGCTATAAACTCAATATAAATATATTAGTCCTATAGTTTTAATTGCTGCAGAGGATTTCTTACTCGTGTGGGATAATGTCTTGCTGCATTTGAACAGATAGATAGTCGTCTCTGGCTCATTTAAAACTTTCTCACTGCCACTGTTATGTTTTGTAACTCCAAAACATAATACTTATTTAAAGAAAACCATGGAGCCGGGAATAACATGCCTGCTTTATTCTTCCTTTAGAGAGACATGCACTTATGATGTGGTGATATAATGATGTACACCATTCACATACACTAACCCATAATTAATTATGTAACCAAGGAATTATTAATCATACAATATATTTACAATATTGCTCAAATATTACTGAAGTATTAAATACACAAGTACAGCCCAGGAACAGTCCCTTTGGCCCCCAGTACGGTGCGAAGTAATTCAGGTGAGTGACAATCCTTTCTTAAACTCTTCCTTTCTGCCCACACATAGTTCATATCACTCCATTCTCTGCATATCCACGTGCCAATCTAAGAGCCTTTTAAATGCCTCATTTCATATCTGCTTTGCCACCTGTGGCAGTACATACCAGGCACCACTCTGTGTCACAATGGGGGTGCTGGGAATGGGCCCAAATGCAAGACACAGACACTGAAGTACGAGGAACTTGACTAGAGTAGGGACGTGACAGGATACAGACAAGGAGCAATGACAAGATCGCAGACTTGCGCTAAGACATGGACAAGACAGGGAACCCGGACAAAGAACTATGCACTAGGAGCCTGGGCTTGGGCTCCGAGCCAGATACTGGACAAGGACCCAGAACCTGGGTCTTGCCTCGGGCTTGGGCCCCAGAACTAGGCAAGGACATGACATGACTACGGGATAAGACGTGGCTGGGGTCTACAGGCTTGTGGCTGCAGGCTGGGGTCTTGGTCTTGAGGCCAGAGTTCCTGCAGGCAGGCTGGGGTCTTGAGGCCAGAGTTCCTGCAGGCAGGCTGGGGTCTTGAGGCCAGAGTTCCTGCAGGCAGGCTGGGGTCTTGAGGCCAGAGTTCCTGCAGGCAGGCTGGGGTCTTGAGGCCAGAGTTCCTGCAGGCAGGCTGGGGTCTTGAGGCCAGAGTTCCTGCAGGCAGGCTGGGGTCTTGAGGCCAGAGTTCCTGCAGGCAGGCTGGGGTCTTGAGGCCAGAGTTCCTGCAGGCAGGCTGGGGTCTTGACTCTTGAGAAGAGGAGGCTGATAACTCAGAGGCTGGAACTTGGAGACAGACTGAGGACTGTACATCAACATAGAGCCAGGACTTATCCTTTGAAAAGCCGGGACTCATCTTTAACACAACACCAACATGAGACAGGACAGTACATAGACATAGAGCCAGGACTTATACTTAGACAAGCCAGGACTCAACTTCTCCACACCAAGGTGGAACAGGACCATCCGTCAGGTAACAGCAGAACAGCTAGACTTACCCAACAGAGGCAAAGACAAGACAAGACAGGTCCCCCCACAGGGCAACAGCAGAACAGCCTGACTTACCCCATGGAGGCAAGGACAAGACAAGACAGATTCCCCCTGCAAGGCAACAGCAAAATGGCCTGACTTACCCCATGGAGGCAAGGACAAGAAGAGACAAACACCAAAGAACAACATACAATTCCATCTCTGCTTCAGGGTAGCTCCGAGTCACAGTTACAGCCAGCAACTTCAGCTGGCTACAGAAACAGCCAGATCCCTACCTACCTCAGAGTGGCTGGCAGCCACTCAGCTGGCCAGGAAACAGCCAAATCCATACCGCAATAACACTCCGACTACTGACAGCAAGGCTCCATGAAGCGATAGTTCTCCAATGCGGCCTAAAGATGGCAAGTGGCCACTCTAGCCTTCCACCAACAGGTTGCTCCCAGAGGATCTTGACAAGACAAACCAGCAGCCCACACTCAACCCCAAGGCTACTTATATTGCAAGCCCCAAGATGGGAATCAGGCGCCTATGATTAACTCAATCAAAACAAGGGACAGCTGGAAAACCCGGAGTCCTGAGTCCACGGACCGGACCATGACACTCTGTGCCAAGAAATCTTGTCCCACTTTTTTTTCACATTGAACTTCCCCTTCTCAATTTAAATTCATGCTCTCTAATAATAGACATTTCAACCCTGGGAAAAAGATCATCTCTGCCACTCATCATTTTATAAACATCTGTCCGGTCTCCCCACAACTGCTGCCACTTCAGAGGAAAGAAAATTGTTTTGTCCAACCCCTCTTAGCATATACCCTCTAATACTGGCAGCATTCTGCTGCATCAATTTTGTACCTTCCATAGATCAAATCAAACAAAAAGGAGTTTTCAACATGAAAACGCAAAATATCATCTACTAGCTGATGTGTAGTTAAGGTGAGAGGGAGAAAGTTTAATGGAGATGTGCTGGAAGATTTTTACACAGAGTGGTTGGCTCCTGGAATGGGCTAGCAGGGGTGGTGCTGGAAGCAAATACAATAGTGGGACTTCAGAGGCTTTAAGATAGACACATGAAGACGAAGGGAATGGAAGGATGTGTACAGGAAGAAGTAATTTAGTTTAATTTGGCATCAAGTTTGCTGTAGACATAGTGAGCAGAAGGGCCTGTTCTTTTGCAGCACAGTTATATGTTCTATGAAATATTACAAGACAGAAGGCGGATAGTGAACCCCCTTCCTTTTACCATTGTTTGAGCCTGAATGATTACTCAGCCCATATGAAAAGGATGGTCTCCTCAGTTGGTATCAGGCACCACGGGAAGTTCCCTTCCCAAACCTGAGGCCTCTCCTATTCCTCATGAATGATGAAAGGCATTGATTAATCTTTTCTTTAGCATTCCTTTAGAAGCTCAATCTCTCCAGCAGCAGTGCAGGGGTAGAATATTAGTGGAGGGATGTGTTGGACAGTGGTGTATGAAAGCATTTGGTTTGTAGAGAGCATTGAATGAGGTAATACCCATGAGTAGTTCATCGGTGGTGTGTTTCAGATCAAAGGCCCCTCTATTGACAACTCTGTTAGGGATCCTGCTCCCTTGGCACACACGACCATCTGTCTATTTCTCAGTCTCCATCACTATCTCCCTCTTCAGAAATTCAGGGTGACATTGATTTAAACTCTCGTGCTTTTTAACAGATCCCTGAAGTCTTTCTATTCATTGATACCTCTTTCTGCTCTATCGCAAACATAAAGTGAGAAGCTGCTGTCAGTCTGCTGTGGGGAATCTGTCTTTAAAGGTTGTTTACCTACTCTGAAATGTACATAGCAAAGTGTCTGCAGCTGTGCTGTGCTGAGTGCGGCCCCAACAGAATGGTTCCCTAATACATATATCTGCAATGTAAAGGAGACAAATATGTTTCAAAAATCTTTCAGACCAACTTCAGGATTTTTTTCATTGGACCCAAATGTTGGTTGTTACGTTAACAGTCGATGTAACAACCAACAAATGAACCAAAATAAGTGAAATCCAATTTCTAAACACATCAATTTATTTGCAATTGAATGTGAGTGGGTAATCATTCACTAAGTACTTTAGAAATGGAAGTAGCAGGAAGCCATGTGACCCTTTATATCGACTTGACCATTCAATTAAATCACAGCTAATCTTTTACCTCAGCGCCACTTCCCGACATTAATCCCATATCCTTTGATTTCTCACATAGTGAAAATCTTTCAGTTCAAAGGGCTTTACTGATGTGAAATACACACATATATATATATATATATATATATATATATAGGTACAGAGTAGAGTGCAGTTACACTGAGATGAATTCAGATAATAGAGTCATATCGCTTGAATTCCATGCACACAATAAAGAAATAATGGCTGTTTATATCCATCACACAGGCACCTTCAGCAGCCACAATGCCAACAACCAGTTTAAGTAGCTACATTAGTTCAGTTGCTAAATCAGGTCTCTGGATTAGAATGAATCATCCTTAGATCCTATGAATAAATTGGCATAAATTCTCTGCCTGCTCCAATCCCACAAGTATTTTTACTGTATCAAATAATGATCCAAGTTATTATGATAAAGATATGTTAGAGATTTTAACTTCCAGTTTGTTGTTCAAGATATAGTCAAGGGCTTATGCTGAGGTGCACAGACGTTAAATAATAGACACAATTATTAATGGATTAAAAACACATATGGGCTAACAGCTGCAGTTCAATTTGCATTGCTTCAAAATTCTGTCCAACCTCTCCCTCATGATCCAGGGCTCCTTCTGGACAAAAATTTCCTAGAATAGAATTCAGTCAAACACAGTAGCAACATCCAGAAAAGGACAGCCAGATGATAATATTAATATCTGTAAAAGCCTAGGGATAATTAATATTACAAGGCTTTGGAGCACATGAATAAAATTGACCAGAGAAAAGAAGATAGATTTTCTAATCCTAAGTAAACTTTAAAAATAAATTCTCAGGAAGTACAGGTTACACAGTTGCAAACAAAATTAGTTGAGTCTGTCATATTCCATTGCATTAGTGTTTCACTATAAACCAACAGAATACCTTGTCAGTGACTCCTCCAAAAATAGAACTGGAGATTCTAATCACAGTAGGCATAGAACAAACTAATTCTTCAAATTACATACTTTCATCTCAGTCAAATTGTATAGAAATTAGACACATTAGCATATGTTTTTGTGAGCAATTTAAGCAGAAAAGGCATTTGCTGATGTTAAATGCACTGGAAGTCATTTCTGGATGATTACCAACAATCAGAAATAATTCACCTTTGCATGCCTAGCAGCAGATCCAGTAACATTCTGTGTGTACAAGACAATTCTACATTGACCAATGGAATTTTTTTCACTAGGAATGATTGTACCATCTCAATATAGTTTATCCTTTGTATACAATGCCACAAAAAATAAGCCCTTGATTAGCCCTTGGCTTGGGCCAGTGGCATTGCAAGCTCATCAAGCTGGATAATCATGAGGGAGATTGCCCAGAAACAAAGGAGAGTGCTGTGCCCCTGTCCTAGGTGCTGTTTCATTGCAATTCCCGTGATATTTTCTAATGGCTAACACAACAATGATGAAGTGATTCTGTGTACATACATCTATTGATGCTTCTGGACACATCTTCAGTGATGTTCCCGGAATCATCGGGTGTTTCCGGTCTTTCAACATCATACAACCTCCTCCAGGTGACCCAGCCGGGGCTGATCAGACCCCAGCTTGTGTCCAGATGGCTAGCTATGTCTGACTCCATGGCTCCCCTCTTTTGAGCCACAGCCATCTTGAGGCCCTCTCTGCCGCATCGGTGGTACTGCGGATGGCTCTCCTCTTTCTCTCTCCCTCAATGCCCAAAATGCTGAAGGCTCTAACTAAAGAACGGGCTCTGAATCCCCTGCAACCAACCTACACTGGGAGACACCTCGCTCTCCATCCAGCCTGCTGACAGTTGCTGACCAGTCCTGCGTACTTGGAGAGCTTCCTTTCTAAGGCCTCCCCCAAGCTATCTTCCCATGGGACTGTCAGCTCCAGCAGCACCACTTGCTTAGTAGACTCAGACACTAGTACAATGTCTGGTCGCAGGGTGGTGGCTGCGGTATGGTTGGGGAACTTCAGCTGCCCTTCGAGGTCCACCAACAGCTGCCAGTCCCTTGCAGAGGTCAGAATGCCTGCAGATGTTCTTTTGGCAGGTATTGTCTGCTCCCCAGCTCTGACAAAGGCAATGGTCTGCTTGGAGGATCGGGACCGCTTTGCCCACTCAACTCCTGCACTGACGGCTTCAGCGATGGTCTTCAGGACCTGATCATTCCTCCACCTGTACCGTCCCTCACCAAGTGCCCTTGCACAGCTGCTGAGGATGTGCTCCAAGGTTCCTCGCTTGGAGCACAGTGGGCATGCAAATGACTGTGCCTTACCCCATGTGTGCAGGTTTGATGGGCTTGGAAGCACATCGTCCACTGCCTGGATGAGAAATTGGATGCAGTGTGGTTCGACTTTCCAAAGATCAGCCCAGGTCACTTTCCTCTCAACCGCATTCTCCCATCTTGTCCAAGCTCCCTGTTGCTTCATTCCCACCTCCTTGCAGGCTCTTATCTCCTCCACTACTGCTCTCACCTCCTCCTGAACTAGACAACGCCTTTCCTTTCCTCTGGTGTCCATTTGGGGAGTTGGAAAGGATCCTAGTCCAGCTCGGCCTCGTGTGACCACTCCCACCAGCCTCCTGTGAGGCAGCCTCACCTCTGCCTCCTGAACAGCTTCCTCTGCCCTCCACTTCCTGCCAGTCCTCACTTGGATCCCTGCTCTAGCCACCTTCGGGTCACTCAAGCCCCTATACTGTAGCATTAAAATCTCTGCAGAGAACTATTACTAAGAGCTGTGCAGATGAAGTCTTTGCACATGATTCAAGATGAAAACATTCCAACCTTTTTTTCACTAGGTTTCTCACAAATTTCCCCAGTTTGTTTTATTTTTGCAAAGTATTTAAGTGTTACACAGAGATTCTGCTTATAGAACCATAATATAGAAAACTCAATTTTTTTGACCAGGTTCCCAACATTTTTATGCCATGGACCCCTACCATTAACTGAGGGGTCCATGGACCCCAGGTTGGGAACCATCGTTCTAAAACAAAAATAACATTGTAAGTGTGAATATTTTTCACAAGAAATAAGTAATTTTACTGTGATTGCAGTGAACTGCATCCAATTATAAAGTATAAGTGCGACAAAGTCATGAGGTTCAATAATAACAAAGCAATTATTAATAATGAACTACCATGTTTCAAATAGAAACATAGAAACATAGAAAATAGGTGCAGGAGTAGGCCATTCGGCCCTTCGAGCCTGCACTGCCATTCATTATGATCATGGCTGATCATCCAACTCAGAACCCCGCCCCAGCCTTCCCTCCATACCCCCTGACCCCCGTAGCCACAAGGGCCATATCTAACTCCCTCTTAAATATAGCCAATGAACTGGCCTCAACTGTTTCCTGTGGCAGAGAATTCCACAGATTCACCACTCTCTGTGTGAAGAAGTTTTTCCTAATCTCGGTCCTAAAAGGCTTCCCCTTTATCCTCAAACTGTGGCCCCTCGTTCTGGACTTCCCCAACATCGGGAACAATCTTCCTGCATCTAGCCTGTCCAATCCCTTTAGGATCTTATACGTTTCAATCAGATCCCCCCTCAATCTTCTAAATTCCAGTGAGTACAAGCCCAGTTCATCCAGTCTTTCTTTATATGAAAGTCCTGCCATCCCAGGAATCAATCTGGTGAACCTTCTTTGTACTCCCTCTATGGCAAGGATGTCTTTCCTCAGATTAGGGGACCAAAACTGCACACAATACTCCAGGTGTGGTCTCACCAAGGCCTTGTACAACTGCAGTAGTACCTCCCTGCTCCTGTACTCGAATCCTCTCACTATAAATGCCAGCATACCATTTGCCTTTTTCACCGCCTGCTGTACCTGCATGCCCACTTTCAATGACTGGTGTATAATGACACCCAGGTCACGTTGCACCTCCCCTTTTCCTAATCGGCCACCATTCAGATAATAATCTGTTTTCCTATTTTTGCCACCAAAGTGGATAACTTCACATTTATCCACATTAAATTGCATCTGCCATGAATTTGCCCACTCACTCAACCTATCCAAGTCACCCTGCATCCTCTTAGCATCCTCCTCACAGCTAACACTGCCACCCAGCTTCGTGTCATCCGCAAACTTGGAGATGCTGCATTTAATTCCCTCATCCAAGTAATTAATATATATTGTAAACAACTGGGGTCCCAGCACTGAGCCTTGCGGTACCCCACTAGTCACCGCCTGCCATTCTGAAAAGGTCCCGTTTACTCCCACTCTTTGCTTCCTGTCTGCTGACCAACTCTCCATCCACATCAATACCTTACCCCCAATACCGTGTGCTTTAAGTTTGCACACTAATCTCCTGTGTGGGACCTTGTCAAAAGCCTTTTGAAAATCCAAATATACCACATCCACTGGTTCTCCCCTATCCACTCTACTAGTTACATCTTCAAAAAATTCTATGAGATTCGTCAGACATGATTTTCCTTTCACAAATCCATGCTGACTTTGTCCGATCATTTCACCATCATTTGTAATGAATACAGCATTTGTAATAAGCATCCTGTGAAGCTACATCCTTAAGAGTGCAATATTTCTCTGAATATTAATAACATCCATTTCACTTTTGAGGATTACCATATCACATATAAAGGTTAAATTATTATTATAGTCTCGAGGATGCTTCTTTCCAGTTTATAAATACATGAAAGCATAAGAAACAGGAGCAAAACTAGAGCATCCAGCCCCTCAACCCACTTGCTATTCATCATAATCATGATTGATCTTCTACCTCAGCTCAATTCTTCAGCACAATCACAATATCCCTTGACTCTCTTAATGTCTAGAAATGTATTACTATCTGCTTTGAATGAGCACATCTCCTATCCCTTGGCCCTAGATCCCTTGGCTAGTGGAAATAATTGACCATACATGTGATTTGTTAAACCATTAAAAGAAAATTTTGTACATTACAAAGATATCTACTTTCATTCTTCTAAACTCTGGCGAGTACAATCCCAGTTTACTCATTCTCTCCTCAATTGTAAACCTTCCACCTATGGAATATGTGGAGTATATTTTTAACAGCTTTATGTTATGTACTTACTTTCTTAGCCAAAGTAACCAAAACTAATGAAATCTCAGGGCTCTATGTGAGACCCTTAATTGGTTGGGGGTCAACCGTTGATATTGCGTCCTAGCTCTCTACGTGATTTGCAAGCCAGGACAGTATGATATTGAGAGCAAGCCTTTGCCCATGCAGCAGGCTCCCCCTCTCCACGCAGCTGATGAATCCAAAGGAACGGCAGAGACCGAAGCAGTTTGGCCCCAGAGGTGTCACAGGAGTAGCCAGTTAGTGTTGAATTCAATGTTAGACTCCAGCTTCAGGCTTCTCCATGTAGTTTAGTCCCAAAGCCATCACCATGAGTGGGTTTTGCTGCAAGGCAGCAGAGGTTTGAGATCAGAGTTTTCATTCTCCTAGATGAGCTGCCAACCACAACAGACAAGCCCCTTCTGACCAATGTGAACTGGCCTCTCTCATTAACATAGTGTTCTTGCCCACAGACAGCCATTCACTAGATGTTCCTTTGTTTTTCACACTCTTCTCTGTATTTTATTTGTTTAGAGACACAGCACAGAACTAGATTCTTCTAGCCCAACATGCCACACACCCAGCAAATCACCCATTCACCCTAACCTAATCACAGCACAATTTACACTGACCAATTAACTTACTAACTGGTACATCTTAAAGACTATGGATGGAAACCAGGGCACCTGGAGGAAATGCACATGCTCACAGGGAGGGCATACAAACTCCTTACAGAGGACACCAGAACTGAACTCTGAACTCCAATGCCCCAAGCTGTAACAGCATCACAATAACCACTATGTTGCTGTAGCACACCGTAAACCTTAGAGACTGTTCTGTGTCAAAATCCCAGGAGATCAGCAGGTTCTGAAATACTCAAACCTCCACACCTGGCACCAACAATCAATTCACAGTCAAGATCACTTAGGTCACATTTCTTACCCATTCCAATGTTTAATCTGCATGCTTTTATGCATCGAGTTGCTGCCATGTGATTGGCCGATTAGATACAGTATTTGCATTCATGAGCAGGGGTATGGGTGTACCTAATATAGTGGCCACTGAGTATACATCACACTGGTGCCTCATTTTCCCCACTTGTCACTTCTGTAGTGCTCTTGCACAAGGCCAAGTGAACTACAGAATTAGCCTTAGAGGCAGAATTTAGAACTGTGGTTCCCAAAGAGACAGGAGTAATGAGAAAGCATTAGAAAGAGACATGAGTGCTGGATGCCAGTGGGGTGGGATTGGGATGGATTAATCTGCAATTTTCTAGTGAAGTGGCAGTGTGCTTGGACGCAATGGCTTATACGGGGTCATCTAAGGGTGTTATTCTCTTTTTTAAATATAATTCTCATCATTGCAAGACACTGCAGGGCATTAGGAATTTTAAGTACCGCTGGTTTACCCCATCAGCGATTTGCTCATTGGTAGAGAAACTGAAAGAGCTGGACTTGGTCTGGACCCTGATGCATGTCGGCATCAGAGGGACATCAGGGTGGGTGCACAAAGCAGCTGTGCATTGTAACGGTGAGTGATCATCTTGGTCACTTTTCTTGTGAATGCAAGACTATATTGAGCATTGGTGTTGCAGAATGCTGAAAGTCCAATTCATTGTTTTATTGGAGAACAGCCAGGGTGGATGGTGGGGTAGCTGCCTGGCCTTGGTCCATGAAGACTAAGCCACAACCACAGTGTCACCTGAATGCAGCCATCAGGGGGAGGTACCAGAGTTGGGCGCTCCACAGGCAGTGTGGCACAGCATTCATGCTACAGTTGGTGCTGCCCTCAGTGGTTGCTCAGCAGAAAACAAGATATATTGTGTTCTACTGCAGACTGCTTCAACACTCTTGAACTTAGGGACTTCAGCTATATTTTTTGTATGAGTGTATTTTACTGTTAACTTATACAGTATGTGCTTTGTGCTGTGTATGACTGCTGGTGGTGTGTTTTTCACCTTGGCCCTAGAGTAACTCTGCTACATTTGGCTGTATTTGTGGGTTTTTATGATGGTTCAATGGCAATTAAGCTTGAACTTGACGAATCACTGGTCTAGAGCAAAGGGGCAATCAAAGAGTAGAGGCTGTTGTTGCTTGTCAGGTGATCAGTAAATAGGTGGAAGGGGAACTGAATTAGGATATTGGTGGATGAGTAGGTGAAAGTCAATAGTTTCAAGCTTGGGTGGGTATTAGGTTGGTGGGGCAGCAGTGATGGGTAGGTTGTCTGAAGTTCATATGTCGTATAGGAGATCTACATTACTAATAGCCAGCATCAAGCTAGTATCCACTCATAGCTCCTTCCTGATGCCACAGACAATTTTATGTGCAGGGCCTTATTTTGAATCTTGAAGCTGCATTACATATCACAGAAAGCGGTTATGTAAATTTTAGATACAGTATACTCTAGATATAGATCACTTATGTTTGAAATCTTCTGATAACTTTTGCTCATTTTGTTCAGTCCTCCAGAATGCACTGGTGTAACTCGTATAAAGTTTGGAAATTCAACTCCAATGTTTTGAGTTATTGGTTAGTCCAGCAAATTATCATACTTAAACTGACTAAATTAAGTGTCAGACAGCAATAAGCTGCTATCTGACTATTCAGAGCTCCGAATAGTTGGGAATCAGGGTCAGCAGCTTTTGTTTGCTGTTTCCGTCTGCTCAACAGACTCCAATTCCCGCGTTTCCCCTCCTCTCACCAAGGCCCAAACTCCCGGGTTCCCTCTCCCCAGACCCTTGGTTCCCAAACACCAACAAAAACTCACCCGATTTTACTACATAATATTCAATATGAAGTAAATTAAAAAGGCTGTTTGAATATTAATAAAAATCCGATACTCTGGAACATCAGCTAATCCAGAACCACTGAAGTCCCAAATATTTCATACTAACTGAGTTTTACTCTAACCCCTTTAAAACCTTCTCATCTCAGGATGCCACTGTGGTCAACCCTGAGGAGCTCAGCCCCCTTTTTTCTGCTTCTCACAGCCATGAGATACCCTCATGAAAGTCATACCCTTGTGTTATCCTAGCTCACTCATCTGTGAATCCAAATATTCTGATGTACTACTGGTCAAAAGGTCAAAATCACAAGGTAATCAATAGAAGAAATAAAATAAACTGAGAGCAATGAACAAAACGTGTTTATACAGAAACAATCAGAACCATAGACCAACCTGAGTGGGTTGCTGTAATGAATCAGGAATCATTGATAACTTCACAGAATGTTTATGATACCGGAAGCCACATGGCCCATAAAAACCATGCTGTCTGTAATCAATACCTTTCCCCATAGTCCTGCAAATTACTTTTTTTTTCTGAAGCACCTGTCCAATTCCCTTTTGAAACCTGTGACTGACTCTTTTGCACCTTCCTTACTGGCAGTAATTTCCAAATTATAACCACACTGTGTAAGAAAATCTTTTCCTCATATCCCTCCTATGTCTAAAAACCATATCCCCTGAACGTTACATGATCTACCAATACAGACAACATTGCTCTTCCTAAACCCATCCTGATCATCTGCAGCTCTACAATATCGGACTCCTCCCACAGCAAGGCATATCTTCCTCATCAACCAGGTTGTTGTGTCAGTCGTACGTCATGATCTGGAGAATACAAAACAGGAGTATGTTATTCAAACCCAAGGCAGACTTCCCTTATTTATATAGTATGTATATATCTACCTTGCCGCTCTTTTCACCAAGATTCTTAATATCCTTGCTGACCACTTTTGACAAAGTGAATAGAAATATCTACTCAGATTTTGAATGAAAAAAAACTTCTGGATTTCAACAGACCAGCTTTGTTTATATAGAGACTCCCCAGGCTGCAGGTGACCTGATTTATGAAAGTTAAATTTGATTTAAATACTCCCATACATTTTAGCACCTTTCAAATTAGTAATAATCATAATCATAATAATATGCACTGTGGTGTTTGTTAAGGACTGTATTCTTTCCTTCTTTTTCTCTCCAGTCCTGAAGGAGGGTCTCGGCCTGAAACGTCAACTGTACTCTTTTCCATAAAATTCTGTTCGTTTAATTATGGGTAGTGTAAGAGTTAAGAACTATGGCATCTAGAATGATATGATATTGGAAGTTATAGAAAATAAACATTTCTGCTTTACAGTGAAATTGGCTAATGTACATTCCTGAGGAACAGAACAATGATAGGAACCAAGGACTGCCTGTACATCAGTTTGATTCCCCATGTTGATTGTCTGTTTATAGCTTATCACAGAGTTTTAATATTTTACACACCCCAGTCAGATCACCCCATAGTCTTGCCCAAGATAATCTAAGCTGTCTTTAAACAATATGACCCTTAAAAAGACAGCCAATCTATGTCAAACTAAAAAAAAAAAATCATCAAATAATTCCAGCATTTGTTTGGAGTGTTTGATGTTCAACCATACTGGTGATTCATAATTCAGCTGTGAAATAAGTTATAATTCCTATTTATAACTAAGCTTCCAATAAGATCGACTAAAAATTGAATAACTTCTGAAAGTTCTATAAAAAGAAGGAAACTTAATTATTGACACTCAGTCTTCATTTGCAATTACAATGAATACAGTGTTAATTTTATTCAGCTTTTTATGTAGAATGTGCTCTCTGCAAACCATAATTACATATAAGGTTTCAAAGCAAAATTAAAGACTGCATGAAGCCATAATGGCACATTTCTAGTCTTCACAATATGAAAAAGCAAAGCTATCCCTTAGGTACAATGTTAAAGGCTGTAATTTTCCAAAATATACCCACAGTTGTTTCTAAACATTTGGCAAAGAATGTGTTTCTGGATAAATCAGCAAAATGAACCATTTAAAAGTAGTATATTTAAAATGCAAATCAGATCTACATAATGCAACAATTTTAAAAAATAAAATTTGCAGAACATAAAGCAATAAAACAATGCATCATGCTGAGTTGCTATATTATTTGTGATTATGACAAGTGGTTGAACTGAGACCAATGTGAGACTGTAGGAAGTGATCTGTTGCTGTTCACACCTTTTCATTTTCCATCGATGAATAAAATATTTTCAAACTCCTAATCAGTTAAACCACATGCCAAGCCACTACCATCAAATGTATTAAATAATTATAGCATATTACTGGAGATTATAATGATCATCAAAACCAACATATCTCACCCCCATCTCTCTTTCCTGTGTTATATCACCCACAGCTGCCTGTGGGTTGTTTTGTACCAGGGCAGTGTTACAGGCTGTTTTGCATACTTCCTAAGTGTTGCACAGAAGCTAATTTATACATGAAAGCTCATTACTTTCTTAACAGTTGCTAAAATATCATAAATATGATTTGATATATTAACCAATATAACAGTCAACAGCAATAATAATTCAAAATAATTTTTTAAAACTTTCTTAAATCCTTGCTGGGCTAATTGGGTAAGTTAAAAGGCACTAATCGAATTCATTCATTTCCCAGTTTAGAACATCAGAATTTTCAAATGCATGTAGTTGCCTTGTAATTCCACAGGTCCATCCACAATTTTACATAATTTATAATTCTTCCTAAGCTCATTTCAGAGATCATTAGACTCTAATAGTATGCATTATATTAATAGAAGTGGCTGTAGAATTAATATAAATTGAAAATATTAATTATACAGTCTATGTCTTTACATTACCATAAAGATGTATGCTTTATAAAGATATTCAAATGTATGCTTAAAAGGTGGGTTTTAAGAGAAGAACTTATTTCTGTAATAATGCATACTTGGAACTGTGCTGGGGACCTGCACTATTTTCTTATGGTTTCATTTACAGTTGGGATCTTCTGCAGAGCAGAGGTTCTTAAAGCAATATTTCTCAAGGAAATTCTATTTTTTGGAACTTAGGATTGATTGTATAGAAGTAGAAGCAGCTGTATATCTGTCTAACAAAGAATGAGGCATTGTCACTGGTTCCAGATCAGAAGCACCAGAACAGTTGGGAGACATCCCAAACTTGCAACAACTGGAGATTTTGGCTGATTAGGAAATAATCCATCTCTATATCCACTGATCATGCAGTGAATCAAATTTGACATCACTGCAAGGCACACTGTCTCCTGAGTAGCAGGTTCTAACTATTGGTGATACTAGTCCATAAGATGTAGGATTAGAACTTGGCCACTTGGCCCATCGAATCTGCTCCTCCATTTAATCACGGCTGATCTTCTTTTTTGATAGGATATTATTAGAAAATCAATTCTTTCCAATAATTAGAAATTATCAATACCATACCAATCTGAAAGCAGTTTTCAAAATAAGTGGAGACTTACAGAGGGGTCTTTGGAATGTTTGGGCTGTAGTTAGTCTTGACAGCAGTGAAGGGTCTGTTTCTCTTTTTCGATACTGTTTATTTTGAAACCTCTCTAAAAAATTTAATGCTTCCCAACTTCAATGTAAAACAAATTCAGGGGCACAATAAGGTATCTCATTAGTAAATAATAAGTTGTAATAAGTTATTGTCAAGCTCAGCAACCATCCAGACTTCCAAGTTAACTCATTATCAAGATAATCTTTCCAACCCAAAGCTGACTTATAATGCATGCTTGCCAAAATATGATGCAACAAAGGTACAATATAAATGTGGCATAAATCACTTCACCCACATAAAAACATAGAAACATAGAAAATAGGTGCAGGAGTAGGCCATTCGGCCCTTTGAGCCTGCACCGCCATTTATTATGATCATGGCTGATCATCCAACTCAGAACCCCGCCCCAGCCTTCCCTCCATACCCCCGACCCCCGTAGCCACAAGGGCCATATCTAACTCCCTCTTAAATATAGCCAATGAACTGGCCTCAACTGTTTCCTGTGGCAGAGAATTCCACAGATTCACCACTCTCTGTGTGAAGAAGTTTTTCCTAACCTCGGTCCTAAAAGGCTTCCCCTCTATCCTCAAACTGTGGCCCCTCATTCTGGACTTCCCCAACATCGGGAACAATCTTTCTGCATCTAGCCTGTTCAATCCCTTTAGGATTTTATACATTTCAATCAGATCCCCCCTCAATCTTCCAAATTCCAACGAGTACAAGCCCAGTTCATCCAGTCTTTCTTCATATGAAAGTCCTGTCATCCCAGGAATCAATCTGATGAACCTTCTTTGTACTCCCTCTATGGCAAGGATGTCTTTCCTCAGATTAGGGGACCAAAACTGCACACAATACTCCAGGTGTGGTCTCACCAAGGCCTTGTACAACTGCAGTAGTACCTCCCTGCTCCTGTACTTGAATCCTCTCGCTATAAATGCCAGCATACCATTCGCCTTTTTCACCGCCTGCTCTACCTGCATGCCCACTTTCAATGACTGGTGTATAATGACACCCAGGTCTCGTTGCACCTCCCCTTTTCCTAATCGGCCACCATTCAGATAATAATCTGTTTTCCTATTTTTGCCACCAAAGTGGATAACTTCACATTTATCCACATTAAATTGCATCTGCCATGAATTTGCCCACTCACTCAACCTATCCAAGTCACCCTGCATCCTCTTAGCATCCTCCTCACAGCTAACACTGCCACCCAGCTTCGTGTCATCCGCAAACTTGGAGATGCTGCATTTAATTCCCTCATCCAAGTAATTAATATATATTGTAAACAACTGGGGTCCCAGCACTGAGCCTTGCGGTACCCCACTAGTCACCGCCTGCCATTCTGAAAAGGTCCCATTTATTCCCACTCTTTGCTTCCTGTCTGCTAACCAATTCTCCACCCACACCAATACCTTACCCCCAATACCGTGTGCTTTAAGTTTGCACACTAATCTCCTGTGTGGGACCTTGTCAAAAGCCTTTTGGAAATCCAAATATACCACATCCACTGGTTCTCCCCTATCCACTCTACTAGTTACATCCTCAAAAAATTCTATGAGATTCGTCAGACATGATTTTCCTTTCACAAATCCATGCTGACTTTGTCCGATCATTTCACCGCTTTCCAAATGTGCTGTTATCACATCCTTGATAACTGACTCCAACAGTTTCCCCACCACCGACGTTAGGCTAACCGGTCTATAATTCCCTGGTTTCTCTCTCCCTCCTTTTTTAAAAAGTGGAGTTACATTAGCCACCCTCCAATCCTCAGGAACTAGTCCAGAATCTAACGAGTTTTGAAAAATTATCACTAATGCATCCACTATTTCTTGGGCTACTTCCTTAAGCACTCTAGGATGCAGACCATCTGGCCCTGGGGATTGATCTGCCTTCAATCCCTTCAATTTACCTAACACCACTTCCCTACTAACATGTATTTCGCTCAGTTCCTCCATCTCACTGGACCCTCTGTCCCCTACTATTTCTGGAAGATTATTTATGTCCTCCTTAGTGAAGACAGAACCAAAGTAATTATTCAATTGGTCTGCCATGTCCTTGCTCCCCATAATCAATTCACCTGTTTCTGTCTGCAGGGGACCTACATTTGTCTTTACCAGTCTTTTCCTTTTTACATATCGAGAAAAGCTTTTACAGTCCGTTTTTATGTTCTCTGCCAGTTTTCTCTCATAATCTTTTTTCCCCTTCCTAATTAAGCCCTTTGTCCTCCTCTGCTGAACTCTGAATTTCTCCCAGTCCTCAGGTGAGCCACTTTCTCTGGCTAATTTGTATGCTTCTTCTTTGGAATTGATACTATCCCTAATTTCTCTTGTCAGCCACAGGTTCACTACCTTCCTTGATTTATTCTTTTGCCAAACTGGGATGAACAATTGTTGTAGTTCATCCATGCAACCTTTAAATGCTTGCCATTGCATATCCACCGTCAATCCTTTAAGTGTCATTTGCCAGTCTATCTTAGCTAATTCACGTCTCATACCTTCAAAGTTACCCCTCTTTAAGTTCAGAACCTTTGTTTCTAAATTAACTATGTCACTCTCCATCTTAATGAAGAATTCCACCATATTATGGTCACTCTTACCCAAGGGGTCTCTCACGACAAGATTGCTAATTAACCCTTCCTCATTGCTCAAAACCCAGCCCAGAATAGCCTGCTCTCTAGTTGGTTCCTCGACATGTTGGTTCAAAAAACCATCCTGCATACATTCCAAGAAATCCTGTTCCTCAGCACCTTTACCAATTTGGTTCACCCAATCTACATGTAGATTGAAGTCACCCATTATAACTGCTGTTCCTTTATTGCACACATTTCTAATTTCCTGTTTAATACCATCTCCGACCTCACTTCTACTGTTAGGTGGCCTGTACACAACTCCCACCAGCGTCTTCTGCCCCTTAGTGTTATGCAGCTCTACCCATATCGATTCCACATCTTCCCGGCTTATGTCCTTCCTTTCGATTGCGTTAATCTCTTCTTTAACCAGCAACGCCACCCCACCTCCCCTTCCTTCATGTCTATCCCTCCTGAATATTGAATATCCCTGAATGTTGAACTCCCATCCCTGGTCACCCTGGAGCCATGTCTCTGTGATCCCAACTATATCATAATCATTAATAACAATCTGCACTTTCAATTCATCCACCTTATTACGAATGCTCCTCGCATTGACACACAAAGCCTTCAGGCGCTCTTTTACAACTCTGTTAGCCCTTATACAATTATGCTGAAAAGTGGCCCTTTTTAATGCTTGCCCTGGATTTGTCGGCCTGCCACTTTTACTTTTCTCCTTAGTACTTTTTGCTTCTACCCTCACTTTACACCCCTCTGTCTCTCTGCACTGGTTCCCATCCCCCTGTTGTGAACTAACCTCCTCACACCTAGCCTCTTTAATTTGATTCCCACCCCCCAACCATTCTAGTTTAAAGTCACCTCAGTAGCCCCCGCTAATCTCCCTGCCAGGATATTGGTCCCCCTAGGATTCAAGTGTAACCCGTCCTTTTTGTACAGGTCACGCCTGCGCCAAAAGAGGTCCCAATGATCCAAAAACTTGAATCCCTGCCCCCTGCTCCAATCCCTCAGCCACGCATTTATCCTCCACCTCATCGCATTCCTACTCTCACTGTCGTGTAGCACAGGCAGTAATCCTGAGATTACTACCTTTGCGGTCCTTTTTCTCAACTCCCTTCCTAGCTCCCTATATTCTCCTTTCAGGACCTCATCCCTTTTCCTACCTATGTCATTGGTACCTATATGTACCATGACCTCTGGCTCCTCACCCTCCCACTTCAGGATATCTTGGACACGATCAGAAATATCCTGGACCCTGGCACCAGGGAGGCAAACTACCATCCGGGTCTCTGGACTGCGTCCACAGAATCGCCTATCTGACCCCCTTACTATCGAGTCCCCTATCACAACTGCCCTCCTCTTCCTTGCCCTACCCTTCTGAGCTACAGGGCCGGACTCTGTGCCGGAGGCACGGCCACTGTCGCTTCTCCCGGGTAAGCTGTCCCCCTCAACAGTACTCAAACAGGAGTACCTGTTGTTAAGGGGCACAGCCACCGGGGTACTCCCTATTACCTGACTTTTCCCCTTCTCCCCCCTAACCGTGACCCACTTGTCTGCCTCCCGTGGCCCCGGCGTGACCACCTGCCTGCAACTCCTCTCTATCACCTCCTCACTCTCCCTGACCAGACGAAGGTCATTGAGCTGCAACATGCTTCAGAATGGAAAAAATGTGATCTAAAATAATAAGAAACTTGATGTGATTGTACTTCTCAATTAAATCTGCTTCAGTTTAAGCAGTTAGTTGGATTGCAACTTTACTTTATACTGAAGGCAAATTCCAACTTAGTTTCCCTAACATTTTTCAAGGTCAATTGGTGAAGAAGTAAATGATTGACATAACCTTCTCTAACCAATAAAACTGATTCTCTCATAACTCACAGGTTGAAGAAAGAATTAAATCTTCCTTCACTGGAAATTCTGATGCCTTGAAGGCAAAAAGCAATAAGCATCACATACAAGAGGATCAAAGGCAGTGCTCGCCATCTACAAACAAGCATCTCTGAGCCAGTCATGTCAAAGCTAATGAAACCACACTGAATTAGAAGTAGTCTCAATTCTTTAATCATGATGGTCCATTCTCAATCAGTTTGTCTTCAAAGCAAATTAATATTTTCTGATATTCTTAATCTCATAAAACAAAAATAAGATAATTCTCTTGACTCTCAAGAGAAACTAATGTATTAGCCTTCAATTTTCACAGAATTTTCAATAGGATTTGCTATCATGCCTTCATTAATAAAATATAGTATTTAATATGTAATATGCTTAAAAGCTGATAAAAATCAAACTTGGATGAATGAACAAATCTCATTCTCACACAGACCCCTCCCCAAACTCTTGGTGGATTAATTAAATTTCATCTGCGGATTTACTACAATGGCTTGAATGCTGGGCTTTCAAATTATTGCAGAGAATTTGCTGTTAAATTTCAATATACTGCCTGTTAATCACAGAGTCCGTTTGTTTCTTTTTCATTAGCTGACACACCCACGAATATAGCAAAGGCCTCTTGAACATATATCTAGTGGAATCAAATCTTGCAAGTACTGCCCCAGCAGAAAGACAGATTAATCAACATGGTTTTGCTTGTGAATGGTTGTGTCTGGGTAACTTGATTAAACCTTTTGATTTGATAACAAAGAGGATTGTTTAAGGAAGTGTGTTTCACATTATCTACATGGGTTTTAACATGACTCCTCATGGCAGTCTGGTCAAAAAGTTCAAGGTAGAGTGACAAATTGGATCTAAAGCTTGTTTAGTGGCAGGAAGTAATGGGTAATGGCTGACTTTACATGTTTGAATCAATACTTGGTCACTTAAATTTTGTGATAAATATTATAGTGATTTCAATTGAACATAGTTAAGAAGTTTGCTGATGATATAAAAAACAACAGAAAGATGAAAGATTTGGACTGCAGGGAGATATTTAAAAAATGCTCTGATCAGCCAAGCCGAAAATTTGAATTTAATCCAGAGAAGTGTGGGGTAATGCATCTGAGCAAGTGCAACACAGCAAGGGAATATTCAATTAATGGAAGGTTATTGAATATAGGAACAGGGATAGATTGAGTGGACATAAGAATGGCTAACACAACTTAATGCTGGGAAGTGTGAGGTCTTGCATTTTGGTAAGAGAATTCAAAACATGCATTGTCGTCCAATGGAGAAAAACTAAAAGTAATTGAAGTACAGTGGTATCTAGGAAACTGAATGTGTGAATCAAAAACGTGAGCAGGCAGTTCCAACAAATAGTTAAGAAAGCAAATGGTACATTGTCCTTCATTGAAAAGGGGTTGGAGTTTAAAAACAGTTTTTTGTTGCAATCCTACAGAATGTTGGTAAGGCTTCACCTGAAACACTATGCACATTTTTGATCTGTTTACCCAAACAAAGAATGGTAATGTCAGCGACAGTACAAAGGAGATTCAGCAGGTTAATTCCTAGGGGTGAGAAGATTGTCCCTATCAAGAGGTACTACTTGTTTGAGATGGGGACATAATTACAAGATAAGGAGGCAGCCATTTAAAACTGAGCTGTGCAGAAATTTTTTCTTTCAGAGGGCCGTGAATCTCTGGAATTCTCTGCCGGTGGCAGAAGATGGATTATTAGAAATATTTAATGTAGCTGTCAATGAATATTTGATAGATAAGACAGATAAATAAATAATAGCACAGAATCAATGTTAAGGTCACCATAGTTCATCCATCAGCATATTAAACAATGGTCAGGCTGCTAATACTCCTATTTACTTGTGCTCTTGTGACCTGTAGAGAATTTGTAGGGGAGGGGGGAAAGAAGGGGAGGAGAGGAAGTCCTGGAAGGGGTCTTAGACTTGTTTCTTTAAAAAGGTTGAGTTAGGAATGTTGCCATATCTAAACAATACTTTGATATGGATTTAGAGAGCCATGCACTGAGGGCTATGCATTTGGAGTGGAAGGGTGAGTCACTCTTCCTTTTGCAGACAAATTTGACCAAATCATATCCTTATTTATTTATTTATTTAGAGATACAGCGCTGGTCCTTTGAGCCGCTCTGCCAGCAACCCACTGGATTTGCCCCTCGCCTAATCACGGGACAATTTACAATGACCAATTAACCTACTAACCGGTACAGCTTTAGGTTATGGGAGGAACCTGGAACACCCAGAAGAAACCCACTCATTTCATGGGGAGGACGTACAAACTCCTTAGAGAGGACTCCGAGATTGAACCCCAAAATTCGATGTCCCAATCTGTAATGACGTTGTGCTAATCGTTATGCTACCATGGTGCCAAGAATAATCTTTTTTAATCCACAAGACCAATTTCAATGTGTAAACAAATTACTTGATAATACATTAATGTTTAAAATTAAACAGCCATTAGTTAACCAATTTTACAAAAAAAATTCAATGGCTGGAAAAAAAAACAGATCTACAAATTAGGACCAGTAAATCTTCTACTAGATCATACACAAAATAAACTGTCATGAGCTCTGGCTAAATAATTTAATTTCCTGCAGAATATGAACTCAGCATCATGATTCACATATTAAAGCCAAAACCACTGCACTTCAGAACTGAAGCTCTTCTGACCTGGATAGCAGAGAAACCACAGAACTCCACTGAGTATCTAATCTTTTTCTTTAGCCCATAATATTCAATACTGTACTCACTGAGCTCCTTTGTAAAACTCTTGACATACAGCCGGACTTATTCCTAATGAAAGCCAATTCCGTTTATCTCCACAATATAACAGAATCAGGTTTAGTATCACTGAAATATGTCATGAAATTTGTTTTGTGGCAGCAGTACATTAAAATACATAATAATAAAAACTATATATTAAGAAGTACTATATATATAAAAAAGGAAATTAAATTTTAGAAGTAGTGCAAAGAGACGGGGATATAAACATACTAAGGTAATGTTCATGGGTTCATTGCCAATTCAGAAATCTGATGGCAGAGGGGAAGAAGCTGTTTCTGAAACTTTGAATGTGTGACTTCAAGCTCCTGTACCTCCTTCCTGATGATAGCAATGAGAAGAGGGTATGTCCTGGCTGATGAGGAGTCCTGAATGATGGATGTCACCTTTTAGAGGCATCGCCCTTTGAAGGTGCCCATGATAGAGCTGGCTGAGTTCACAACTTTCTGCAACTTTTTCCGGTCTTGTGCTGTGGTCAGACGGTGATGCAATCAGTGACATATCTCGGGGGAAGTAAAACACCCTTCACTCCCAAGCCTTCAGAGAACCTACCTACTCTAGCTTAGCAAATTTGTTTATCACTGTTCACATCCACTTGGTGTCATTTACTGTCATTGTGTAGTTCTTCATCACTTTACCTTAAACACTTTCTGAAATTTTACAGGTAAATGCTGCAGTTTTGAGCTGCATGGTGGCTCATTGTTTAGTCCTGTTGCTTCATATCTCCAGGGACCTGAATTTTGATTTAGACCTTGGATGCTGTCTGTGCAGTGTTTGTACATATGAGTTGGAAGCTCATATTTGCTGCAATATCCCAAAGGTGTGCTGATAAGCTAAATGGCTGCTATAAATTGCTTTCAATGTAGGTTAATGGCAAAAGGAATCAAGAGAGTTGATGGGCATGTATGAGAAAACAGGTCGCAGGGATCTAAGAAAATAAAAAGTATTATTTCCCTGACAGCTGCATGGCCTCTTTATGAATTATTATAAGTACGGTTACAATAAAATATTGGAGGGTGGCAGAGAGTTGGTCGACCTATCCCACCTTGCCAAGATGGTCCATATTATAACAAGAGATCAAAATCTCAGACCTGGCAGCAGAGATCTTTCTTCTGTGCAGCTGAGACCTGGACAATCAACTGGAGGAATCTTGATAGCCTGGAAATACTCTAGCAACATTGTTTCCTCAAAGTACAAACTAATATCAGTGTGCTGTTGCAGTTCAACATTTCACTCAATTGGCCATGTTGTTTCCATGCTTCATATCTGGCTCATAAAACCAACTCTATTTTCAAATCCTGATACATTAAGAGATCATCAGGCAGAGAGAGGAAATGTTTCAAGCATGCTCTCAAAACCTCCCCACACTCAGTTAGCAGTAAAAATTGGAAGAGTGTTGAAGATACACAATGATAGTAAACAAACACCAAGTGGGTGTGAACACTGATAAATACATTTGCAAAACCAGAACAGGTAGCTTCTTTGAAGACTTGAGTATGAAGGATGCTTTACTTCCCCCAAGATACATGCAACATCTACACACTCCTGCCAATTCTGGGCCACGACTGATCAAAATGGAATAAGGTCTCTTGGATTTGCACTGAAAAACACAAGGTCATAAATCAGAAGCACAGCATAATAGCTAAAGAAACACACCACTTTATAGTATACTTTGCCTCATCCATGAAGGAGTCCGCAATTCCCACATCAACCTCATCACTCACTGCAGAACCCACGGAACCAGAGTGAACTGACTCAGCCGTGATTCTGAAATGCTAAGAAGATTAATACCTGGCCTTACTAACATAGTTAAGACCTAAGCTAACATTTTTCTTCCAAGTTGACATTTTTTTGGCAGATAATGGTGGAGAGCATTAGAGTTGTAGGTGCTGGTCTTACAGTCATACATATATTGCCAAGTGGAATGGATTTTACCATGTTTTGGTTCATGAAAATGAGTTTTTATGCAGAAATACATGATTACACAAGGACCTGCTGGTGAGCAGCTGGGTCAGGCCTGCACAGGCAGGCACCTCGGAGTCTCCACCCAGCTAACAGTCACCTGCCACTCATTTCCAGCTCGTCACCTGCAGACTGTTTAGAGCCAGCTGTCATCCACCGTCCCTTGATCACCCATCGAACCAGCCAGCCAGCCAGCCTTGTAATGTACGGATCTATTTCTATTACAGCAATGACTCCTGCCCCCCAGCACTACGTATTGATCTGTTGTCTATGCACGCGAATTGTTCTCCCTCATTGCAATGTTAAAGCCATCTTCCGCATGTGTGCTTTTATTTAATATATATGTAATTGTGCACAGACACAACAAATTGGCGATGAGGACAAACCTGAATGTCAGAAGAT
This sequence comes from Mobula birostris, assembly GCF_030028105.1. Classification (NCBI taxonomy): domain Eukaryota; kingdom Metazoa; phylum Chordata; class Chondrichthyes; order Myliobatiformes; family Myliobatidae; genus Mobula; species Mobula birostris. The sequence continues at coordinate 80,813,687 of NC_092379.1, read as the reverse complement.
ATAACGGACTGCACCAACAGTAACGGGACGAAACAGCGAGAGTTAAACAGCATGAGAAAGCTGTCACAGATGCTAACAAACGCGTGAGTACAGTGCAAGGAAACAATGAAAGACGCGCTGAATTTAAAGTGAAAATGGCTTCAGTTGGAAAGTTGATGAACTTGATAGCACTAATGAAGGCTGGGAGTCATATATCAAGAGGGTGGAACTATACTGTAATGCAAATAACATGGAGGAGCAAAAGAAAGCCCATACACTTAGCGTAATAAGCCCAAGACGTACAGTCTCTACACAACATTGTAATCCCTACAAAACCAGCAAGTAAGGCATTCATGAAATTGTTACAATTTTACAAAATCACTTGAGTCCTAAACTGTTGGCAGAGAGATTTAGATCTTACAAAAGGGACCAGTCAAAAGTTTAAAGCATCTCTGAATACATTGCTGAACTGCACAAACTTTCCAGTACTGTGAGTTTAGAGCTGGACTTTCTGATGCATAAAGGGACAGGCTTGTATGTGGCATGCATGGTCAAAGGAATCAAATGAGGCTACTGACAGAGAAGGGACCTAACCTTAGAACGGGCATTAACCATTGCAATATCATTCGAAACTGCAGCGAAGGATGCAGCAGAGTTACAGAAAAGGGGTTAGAATGTGAAATGCACAAAATGTCCCTGAATGGTACAAAAAGCCGAAGATGTCATCGACGTGTCAAATCCTCCCATGATGCAAATGACTGTTGGTTCAAAGGAATAGTCTGCAGAAAGTGTCACAGACAAGGTCACAATGTGAAAGGCAGACAACAAGTACAAGTGAGTGAAAAGTCCCAAACACAAATCTAAGAAAATACATAAAGACCAGGAATTTGAGATCTCACATAGACCTCCATAAACAGAATCAACAACATAGAGTCTGACAAAGATGAACTGTCATGCCTAGAACTGCATAGTAAAACTGAAGCAGATCACAAAGTCATCTGGATCACAATAGATGTGCCTGGTGTGAAACTGAAAATAAAGCTGGATACAGGATCAGCTTTGTGCATAATTCCAGTGGCTGACTTCAACAGACTGTTACCTAAGACACCATTAGAGAAGACCTCAGTGATGCTAAAGACCTACACAGGCAAAAATAGGTCTTCCAAGGGCAAACCAAAAATAAATGTGACAAATGGAGGCCAATTACTGCAGTTGTGATGAAAAGTGCAGGCCCAGCAATTTTCAGAGTGAATTGTTGAGGAAAATCCAACTAGACTGGCACTCAATCAAAGCTCTCAGTGTGGCATCAACAGGCATTGGCAGCCCTAATGGTAGCACTAACCAGAGACTGGCACAACTGCTTAATGCTAATGAGAAGGTGTCTGAGAAGGAATAGATATACAGATAGGCCAAAACCTGTTCTAGATGACAAAATGTTCAAATGCACCCCCACAGACACCATTGCACCCATGGGAGTTGCCGTCGTCACCAAGATAAAGAGTACATATTTACTTTGCTGGGTCATTCATGGACTCCATGCTTCTGATTGTTGTGAATACCCATTCAAAGTGGTCGAAGGTTATACCAATGAAGTCAACCACCTCAGCAAAGACTATCTTTGCCAGAAACAGCTTACCAAACAAATTGTGAGTAACAACGAACCACAATGCATATCAGAAAAATTCTGACTGTTCATGAAGAAAAATGGCATCAGACATTTCAAGTCAGCTCCTCATCACCCAGCAATGAATGCGTTTGCTGAAAGGTCTATCCAAATCTTCAAGAAGTCCATTAAAGTGATGGACAAGAAGGACATTTCTCTACAGCATAGGGTGGACAACTTCTTTTTGTGTATTGGAACTCTGTTCGTGTGATGACAAATAAAGCACCTGCAATGCTGTTCATGAACAGGAATCTGAGATCTCACACCTGAGAGGGGACCTTATTGAAACATATAAGATTATTAAGGGATTGGACATGCTGCAGGCAGGAAGCATGTTCCCACTGATGGGTGAGTCCAGAACCAGAGGCCACAGTTTAAGAATTAGGGGTAGGCCATTTAGAAGGGAGTTGAGGAAAAACTTTTTCACCCAGAGAGTGGTGGATATATGGAATGCTCTGCCCCAGAAGGCTGTGGAGGCCAAGTCTCTGGATGCTTTCAAAAAAGAGATGGATAGAGCTCTTAAAGATAGCGGAATCAAAGGTTATGGGGATAAGGCAGGAACTGGATACTGATAGTGGATGATCAGCCATGATCACAGTGAATGGTGGTGTTGGCTCGAAGGGCCGAATGGCCCACTCCTGCACCTATTGTCTATTGTCCTGAAACTAGACCTCCGGAGGGAAGTGCACAATAAACAGTTCAGCCAGTTGCCAAGTGAAGCAGCAAGGAGCTTCAAGATTGGACAGGAAGTCCTAGTGTGTGATTACCGAGAAGACAAGTAGATACCCGGTAGGATAGCTACAAACACTGGTGGATGTTGCAGATAGACGTGGAGACGTCATGTGGACCAGATACTGGATGCTGAACCAAAGAGAACACTGAGTCGACTGCATCCAACAGAACAGACACCTTACAGTCAATGGACTTGCCTCTCAGTGATGATGTCACTGACAGCAACGTGACACCATACACCGAGAGCAGTGTCTTAGACAAGACACCTACCAAACCTGATGCCACTCCACAGGTCGGGAGGCGTTATCCTGAAAGAAACAGAGCGCCACCCAAAAGATTGAATCTTTAGAACTGTGAAGTTAGTTATGAAGAATTATTATGAAAGCATGTTATTTGAAATATGGGTTTATAAAAGGGAAATTGAATGTTTTGTACCTATATATTTTTATATTGCATTAATCCATTATAGCGCGTGGAATGGGCTGCTGGCAGCAGTGGAGGAGGGGGAAACGATAGGGTCTTTTAAGAGACGACGTGGAGCTTTTAGAAAAATGGAGGGCTATGGGTAAAGCCTAGGTAGCTCTGAGGAAGGGACATGCACAGCACAGCTTTGTGGTAGAAGGGCCTGTATTGTGCTGAATTTTTTCTATATTTCTAATCTAAAGGGGGAGGAAGTGTAATGTATGGATCTAATTCTTTTAGAGCAATGACTCCTCCTCCCAATAGCACTATGTACTGATCTCTCTCTCTCTCTCTCTCTCTCTCTCTCCCCCCCCCACCCAATGTGAATACATCAGTTAAAGCCATCCCCTGAGTGGAGAGATGAGGGGCCTTCTATCTGATAAACTCCCCCCAGCCTCTCATCCCAGGACCGTAGCCTCCTGCTAACTTTCAAGCAAAGTTATGATGAGTATGTCAACTTATATGACCAAGACCCGTTTGGTGAAGTCACAACTGAAATGGGAGAGTCAGTTCTGTCCCTACTGAGCCAAGAGAGACAACAGTGTTGGCAGGAACTGAGAAAACATAGACGTGACCAAGAACAGTAAGAAGCCATGAGCAACTGTTCTGAAACTCAACTCAGACAATAGACCACCACAGAGAATTGCTGCCATAACACCCAGTCAGGTTGCCCACCAAATGATACTAAATGGTCGACCAAATAACAAGGAATGGAGGCAAAGGAAAAAGCAACATCAGGAGATGGAGTCAGCTCTCTCAAATGGGAATAACAAGTTCCCGCCTCTCACCCTAGAAGAACTAAAGGATGAAGTATCACAGCTAAGATCCAACAAAGCTGCTGGCATAGATGGGATTCTTAATGACTTCCTTAAACATCTTGGGTCTAAAGCACTACACTGGCTTCTGTCCCTTTTTAACTGTTGCCTAAGATCATTAAAAATAACTAAAAAGTGGAGAAGAGCCAAAGTTGTTGCTCTCCTAAAACCAAATAAAGACCCCAACATTCCTAAAGATTACAGACCAATTTCCTTGCTCTGCACCCTCTGTAAACTCTACGAGAGACTCATACTGAAAAGAATATTCCCCTCAGTCGAAGATCTTCTAACACCAGTCCAAGCCAGGTTCAGGCCAGGCCGCTCTGGCTGAGGTCAAGTCCTGAACTTAACCCAGTATACTGAGGATGGCTTTGAAATGCGACAAATTACAGGGGCACTATTCGTTGACTTAACAGCAGCATACGACACTGTGAATCACAGAGACCTTCTACCGAAATTATCAGAAATGTTAAAGAATGAAACCACAGTCAGAGTAATAAGAAGTCCCCTAGAAAATCACAGATTTTATGTAAAAATGAATGGAATTAAGAGTAGGTGGTGTCCACAAAAGAACGGACTACCACAGGGATCAGTCCTGACGCCTCTACTATTTAATGTTTACACAAACAACCAACCAACCTTTCCTAACACACACAGGTTTATCTATGCAGACAACCTATGCATAGCAACACAAGCTAACTCCTTCCAAGAAGTTGAAGTACGACTTACAGTAGTCCTCAAAGCAATGAAGCAGTATGATGAAAAATGGTCTCTGAACCCAAATCCATCAAAACTTAAGTGCGTGCATTCCACCTGAGGAACCGAGAAGCAGCTCGGAAACTCAAGATCTTCTGGTGTGGGAAGGAGCTCGAACACCATCCGACTCCAATTTACCTGGGCGTGACACTAGATAGGGCGCTCGCATTTGCCACCCACATCCAAAAACTCTGAGGGAAAGTTGGCTCTTGTAGTTCTCTCTTGAAAAAATTAGCAGGTACGAAATGGGGAGCTAATGCTTGCACACTTAGATCAACTGCCCTAGCACTCTGCTATGCACCTACAGAATACTGTGCACCTGTGTGGGGCAGATCAGCCCTTGCGAAGAAAATAGACCCATTGCTTAACGAAGCCTGCCGAATAATCACAGGCACACTGCACCCCACACCCACTAACATCACCTACAGACTTGCAGGCATTGCTCCCCCAGAGATCCAAAGACACACTACAACAAAAATTGAAAAAGGTAAACAGAAATTGGATCCACGTCACTCACTACATCATCATGTGCCAATTTCCAACCGCCTAAAATCGAGGAAAATCTTTGCTACAGTGGGGGAACTACCGCACTGACCATCCCCCCTAACATACAGGATTGACCTCTGGCAACAAACCCACCAAACAATACAGAGCAAGACCCCACAGAAATGTTACCAGATGGGGCACTGCTTGACAGACGGAAGTGGTGCACTCTCAACGGAGCGAGAGCAGGAGTTTGTAGGATGGGAGACAATATGGTGAAGTGGGGTTTAAAGACCAGTGAATCCTGTGAGTGTGGCGAAAGGGTGCAGAACATTGAACACGTTCTGCGCAACTGCCCACTCTCACCTGATTTAGTTGACACTGACCCGCTCAACATCAATCAAACAACACTAGAGTGGCTGGCTATCTGGTGTGACAAGCTATGATGATGACCATAGCCCAGCTCTCTCTTGCTCTCTCTGTCCTCCTACCTATCCCGATGGCTCTATGCACACCGGAGGCTCTGTTGGATTCCAGCACAGCAGGCAACTTTCTTGACCAGATACAGTGTATGCACCGTGGACCCCCTACCAAGCTTATCTCTCCCCTTCTGCATCATTGCCATTGATGGACTTTCTTTAGGTTGTGGAATAGTCAGAGCTTGCACATCTCCTGTGCGCATGAGCATCAAAAGCATCACAAGTCCATCCATTTTCTTGTGTCAACTCATCCAGTTCTCTGCTCATCTTGGGTTATCCCTGGCTCTCCGTTCAGGACCCTCACTTCGCCTGGTCATCTGGTCCTCTGCTAAGTTGGGATCCCATCTGCCGGGCCACTTGCCCGCAACCTCAGTTGACATCGCCCCATAAATCCTTGGAGATGGAGTAGGAGACAGGAACTACTCACCATTAAATAGACCTTGGAGGAATTGAGATATTGACTGATGGGAAACACTGAGGACTTCCTGATCTGGACTGGTCACCAGAACCTCATATCTATACAACAGACCTGCCAACTCAACCCACATCAGGCTCGCTGGGTCCTCTGCTTTGAGCAATTCAACTTTATCTCCTAGCAACCCATCTCTAAGAATACTAAGTAAGATGTCCTGACATGACAGTTTGACACAACTGAAACCGAGATTGACCCTCAGCCCATCATTCCATCCTCACAGATACTCGCCCTGATCAAACTGGGATCTGAAGAACCAGATCCAACAGGCCCTTCGGCACAGCCTTGTTTCAGCTGACACAACTGACCACTGCATGTATGTGACAGTGGCCGTGTGCTTTAGGGCACCTCAGAGGGCCTACTCCTCACCCCTCTCCAGTCGTCCAGGCATATGACAGACTTTTGATTTTCTACAACGCCAGTTCTGGTTGCTGGCTGCCCTCAATATGCCAAGTTCAATTCGTCCAACCAGCGGCCCTCTGAGCTCCTGCAGACCCTACTGTCCCCTGATGCCTATCATCTCACATGGCCTTGGATTTCATCACGGGTTTGTCACCTTCAGATGGAGCCGCAGTGATCATGACAGTGGTGGGCCAATGCTCCAAGACGGCCCACACCATTATCCTCCCCAAACTTCCGTCAGCCAGTAGATTGGAGGATCTAGTTCTCCAATGCCTCCATGGTTTTCCTCAAGACATTGTACTGGACCGTGGCCCACAATTCATCTCCCGCTTCTGGAAAGCCTTTTGTTCCCTCCTCTACACCTCAGTGAGTTTGTCTGTTGGCTATCATCTGCAGACCAATGGTCAATCAGGAAGAGCCAATCAGCAAGTGGAGAAGCTCCTGTGGTGCTTTGCTACCTCTACCTTCCAGCTGGAAGAAGTAACTGCTCTGGGTCGAACGATCCCACAATCTGCATGCTGCTTCTTCTGCCACAGATACGTCATCATTTGAAATGATTCATAGAACAATCCCCCCATTGTTCCCTATAGAGGAGCCCACAGCAAAGTTCCCATCCGCCAGGTCCTTGGTTCATCAATGCCAGAATACTTGAAAGAAGGCTCAAAGGGCCATCCTAGCTGCCAACCATGCCTGCTGCCGCCAAGCTAACCGCCATCAGCACCCAGCCAGACTATTACAGTTTGGGCACCACGTCTGGCTGTCCACCCAAGATCTGTCCCTGTGCACCAACTCCCAGAAGCTCTCACCCTGTTCATTAGTCTCTTTAAGATTACCTATCACGGCAACACAGTCACTTGCCATCTCCAGCTGCTACTGTCCCTTAGGATCACATCTACCTTCCACGTGTCCTGCTGGAGATCCCATTGTCCCATTGTCCATAGACCGCTCAACCCACTGGAGCCTGTATCTCCAGAATCAACAATGGTCAAGCTGGTCCATTGTACTCAGCGCACTGGTTGCTGGATTCACATCATCGTGGATGCAATGTGCAGTACTTGGTTGACTGGGAAGGGTATGGCCCAGAAGAAAAGTGGATGCCAAGCAGTTTCACCTTGGATCCATTGCTCATCAAGGAGTCCTATCTGAATTGTCCTGGGCCGTTGGGAGTTGTCTGGAGATGGTGAAGGGGGTGAGTCCTGTCAGGCCTGCACAAGCAGGCACTTCTTAGTCTCTACTCAGTTAAAAGATGTCACCAGCCACTCGCTTCCAACTCATCCCCTGCAGGCTACTTGATCCAACTGTCATCCACTGTCCATTTTTTACCCATCGAACCACACCAGCCTCAACCAGCCGATCTTGGCCTTCAGCTACCTCGTTGTCTTGTCATGTTAAGTATCCTTTCTCTCCAGTTTTGTGGCCCCTCGTGGCTTGTTATTTTGCAGTTTGTTATTAAAGTTATATCTTACAGCTATATCATCTCCACTGCTCTGCGTTAGGATCACATTCCCTGTCAAAGTGAAAGTACTATGCCTGGGGTTGCCAAGCAGATGGGCATATCAAAACAAATGGAAATATAGATATAAATCTCAAGGCGATTTAGATAGGTTGGTCAAGTGGGCAGGTAAGTGACGGATAAAATTTAATGCTGAGAAATGCAAGATGTTACATTTTGGTGGGAGGAAAGACAAAAACTAATACAAACTAAGGCACAATTCCTAAAGTGGGACAAGGACATTGATGAATAGGTATTTATACAGTCTATTGAAAGTTGCAGAAGAATCCAAGAAAGTGTTTAAAAAACAAATGGAATCCAGGACTTTATAAACAGTAGCATAAGATATAAGAGCAAGAAGGGCATATGTACATACATTAGGCATGGTTCAGGTACTCCCTCCTGGAATACTCCACTGCCGGCTTACTGTGTCTATTTCCAAGCACTATATTCTAAGTGGAGTGTTTTCTTGAAAAACAAACCAAAACTGCTGAGAGACTGAGTGAGAAAATTGATACTGTACAACATGCTTCCAGATAACTGAGTTCTAGGTCAAAAAAGGGTATATTCGATTCTTCATTACAAAACCATCAAAGACTAACCATCTTGTATAGTAATACACACCAGCTATGTGGTGAAAAAGGCACAACAGCACCTCTTTCACTTCAGACGGTTCAGGAAGTTTGGTATGAGCCCCCAGATCCTAAGAACTTTCTACAGGGGCACAATTGAGAGCATCCTTACTGGCTGCATCACTGCCTGGTATAGGAACTGTACCTCCCTTAATCGCAGGATTATGCAGAGAGTGGTGCGGACAGCCCAGCGCATCTGTGGTTGTGATCTTCCCATGATTCAGGACATTTACAAGGACAGGTATGTAAAAAGGGCCCGTACGATCATTGGAGATGTGAGTCACCTAATCACAATCTATTCCAGCAACTACCATCCAGGAAATGGTACCGCAGCATAAAAGCTGGGACAGCTTCTTCCACCGGGCCATCAGACTGATTAACTCACGCTGATTTGAGTGTACTTTATGTTACATTGATTTTTCTATTTATTATAAATTACTATGAGTACACATTGAACATTTAGATGGAGACATAACATAAAGATTTTTATTGCTCATGTATGTGAAGAATGTAAGAAATTAGATTTGATTAGATTAGATTCAACTTTATTGTCATTGTGCTGAGTACAGATACAAAGCCAATGAAGTGCACTTAACATCTGACCAGAAACGCAAAGTATAATGTTATTTACAAAAAACTACAAATATAAAGTAAGTGATACAGCACACAAATATAAAAGTACTGACAATTCAATAATAAAAAACTAATGAAACTAGCGTAATGATTAGTAGGAGGCAGTCATTGATCCCAGGGGATCATGGGCTTGCGCCTCTGGTGGACTGTGTCCTCTCTAGGGTGCAAGCCTGAGCGGGAAGGTTTGAAGAACCAGCTGTTGCCCATACAGTGGGATCCCCCTCTCCACGTCACTGATGTAGTCCAAGGGAAGGGCAAGAGCCGAAATAGTTTGGCACCAGTGTTGTCACAGAGGTTTCCAGGGTGAAGTTGTAAACACCACGAAACTGCCTTAGGAAGCTGGCTCCAGATTTCTTCCTTGGGGTTGACATCCAAAGCCTTTCCCATGGGCATATATGGCTGCAAGGCAGCGTAAGTTTAAAATCAGAGTTTTCCTTCCCTAGACAGGCTGCCATCCAAGGCCGATGTACCCCACCTGCCCAAAGCAACTGGTTTTGAGACACCAGTGGTCTGCCTTTGCCCCTTTTCTTGTCAGCAGAAACAGTTCCACCAGGCCTAGTAGCTAAGCCACACATGAAAGCCAAGAGTTGGACTTGGTTGTCAGAGGCTGTTAGAGACATGTGCCATTTGGAGCACTTTATAGGTAGTGGAAGTTTATCCCCACTACCACCCCCCGTACCACCCCGGCTATGACAACCTCAGGAACTATTAGCATTATTAGGGAGAACAGAATTAGTGTAATGAGTGAAGTGAGTATTCAGCAAAAACTATCCAATCCCTGCACAGTCCCTATCTCTAACTAAACTAAACTAACAAAATAAAGGGTGAATATGTGACTATACTCATTTGCTTCTACCACAACCCAACCCACGTGACAAATTACCATAACCCATAATGAAACGTGCAACACGAAATACAATATAGACTGACAGAAAATAGATACTTGGTTCCTACACTTGGTAAAGGCTTTAGAGAAGATGCAGAAGAGATTTCCAACAATGATTCTTGGCCAGAGGGACTTGCTTTATGTAGATAGACTGGAGACTCTCCAGGTAAAGCTGGAATTGTTCTCCTTGGCATAGAGGAAGAGTAATGAGATCTGACAAAAGTTGTTAAGATCATGAAATGTTTGCATATGGTCAGAAGAAACTGTTTTCATTGTTGGAAGGTTGAAGAACTAGTAACATTGAACTTGTAATTTTGAGCAAAGGTAATTGGCAAAAGACCCAAGAGTAGCATTTTTACACAGCAGATGCTGGGGTCTCTAATATGCTGCTGAGGGCAGTACATGAGGTTGATTTGATTACAGTTTTTGAAAGGAAGCTGGATAGGTATCAAAAAGGAAAGAAATTACATAGTCATCAGGAGAGGGCAGTTGAGTACTAGCTTGATTACCCTTATGTAGAGCCAGCATGAAACTAATGGACTGAAAGTTGTCCTTCCATGATGTAACTAATCCTTAATTTTGTGATGTGAAGTAAAGTAACAATTCAACTGGAGAATGGTGGGATGAAATGTCCCGGAGCTAAGGACAGTTATCACAAGGGGTCACCTTAACCAAAAACATGACTTGGACAGTGATGAGAAAATCTGCAGATGCTGTAAATCCAAGCAACATATACAAAATGCTGGAGGAACTCAGCAGGCCAGGTAGCATCTATAGAAAAGAATGCAGTCGAGACCCTTCTTCAGGACTCATCAGGACTTGGGCAGTGATTTGGCTTTCGCAGAACAATGTGACCTTCTCGCACAACAAATAAGAGTCTGTCCTCTGTTTGAACAGTATAAGAGAAACAATTTATTGGAGTTCGGGAACAATTGTTAAGCCATTATAACAATTTTAAAAAACAAAGTTAAAAGCAAAGTGATCAGAATTTGATGTTGAAGTAATGTCAAGTGAGTCTGGCACAGATTGTGATTGAGATGATGAGACTCCAGAAGTTCTGAGGAAGAGTTTCCAGAATGGTTTGAATCAAGTGCCAAATGAATGGGGTGCATCTAAAGATGTAATGTGTAATGTGTGAGGTTTCATGAAGGGATGTCACTACCAGGAATGGATTTGATAATGTCAGCAAAACACAGAGCACGGAGATCAACAGGCAAATATTCACATTAGAATTAAGAGCCTTAGAGATGACCTATAAAGGAAAAGGGCCTTGTGATTTCCAAAGGTACAGCAGTAAATGGGAAAGACAGGGTGTCAGAACAGGAATCAGGTTCAAGGCTGTGTTATGTTGGGGGAGCAGCATCGGCACTGGTGATGCAAGAAGACTAAATAAGCTCACCAAAAAGGCTGGATCCGTCCTTGGCTACAACCTGGACTCTTCTGAGTTAGTGGTGGAGAGGACGTCACTAAACAAACTGTTATCATTTATAGACAATCTGGCACATCCTCTCCATGACCTACTGAATAAGCAGTGGAGCACCCTTTCGAACAGACTCATTCAGTTCTGCTGTCACAAGGATTGTTACAGAAAATCTTTCCTACCAATTGCAATAAGCATATACAACAGTTCATCCCTGTGCGACAGGAGAACACACACCATAGTACAATAGTCTCCGTTTTATTATTTTGTACATTATCATTGCACATTACTGCACAATGGTAAATTATTATATATATGATTATTCTGTACTTTATTATTAGTAAAGTCTGCATACTGCTAAGTGTGTTTTTAAATGTTGTTATAACGAAAGAATTTCCCACTTAGGATCAATAAAGTACTTATTATTATTATTTTTATTACAACGGTAAGCCTTAAGAAGAAACAATGTTAGATAATGTTGACAATTCCCTTCCCCTTCACACACACACACTCACACACATGACCAACTGAGTTCCTCCAGCAGATTGTTTGCTGTTACAGATTTCAGCATCTGCTGTCATTTGTGCAGATGCTGGAATTGTAGATTGCTGTAATTGTGTTTACAGTATCTCATGCTCTACTATAAACTATGCATTACTGTCATCACAATTGAGGAATTATTAGCCCTATGTTAAATTTTAAGTGAACTACTGGTGTTTAGAAAACTTAGTATAATGTGTTAATTGTCACAAAGGCAATTATGGCAATCGTAGAACAAAATGTAAGACCAGATGTGTACAAAGTCTTTTTGGCGAAGTATCCACAGGAATTATTTGAGTCTGATGAGAATATTTTTTGGTGATGCAGAATGTATAATTTTATGCATATAAACAGCTGTTTTATGAGTGCATTATTTTTAAAGGGGAGACAGTGTAATTTGTATAAGATTAAGTGTATATTTAAGGAATGAGCATTCCATGTGACATAGCTTTTGACACATTGTTATACAGGGCTGCTGATCAAGAGTTTACTCCTTTTGGAAAATGATACTTTATTGGTAACTCCATCTCTGTTATTTGTTTTATTAAATTGCCACCAGATTACTTCTATTCCTAAATAGATTATGCCTAATCGTAACTTTCTGCTGCTTATAATCTTAGTGAATTGTGAAGTATTGTCAGGATGCTGAAGCAGGGACCCAATCACAGACCAAGTACTGTGCGCACGGTGATATTTACTGAGTAGCAAATCCAGTGGGGCAACAAAGTCGGCGTCAAAGTTCAGGCAGAGACCAAAAATTCCAGAGAAATCCAAAAAACCAGAATCAGGCAGTCAATATTCAGACAGACAGATACAAATCCTGGAAAAGCTTAGGAAAACTCACTAGCACAATCTGACAACAAACAGGTGAAAACACAGGACTAAAATACACTGAGCAATAAACAGAGAGGCAGATGATAGGTGGAGCACAATGAGACAGAAGTGGCAGCAAAACAGGTAATAACGAGAAACAGGTGAGAAGTGGAGTACTCAGTAATACAGGGGCCGGAGTTAAGCAGGAGCAGGGACAAGAGCACATGGGGTATGAAAACAAACAAGAGCATGTGGCAATACAAAACCACAGACTGGCGGCTAGGAGGAAAACACACAAAAAGAGTTCAACTGGAGGTACTGACAAGACTTTTTTTCCCTTGGAAATTACAGTGCCTATTAAAAGTATTCAACCCATCCCCCACCCCCTTGGAAGCTTTCATGTGTTATTTGTTATTGCTTTACCACAGTGAATCACAGTAGATTTAATTTGGCATTTAAAAAAATATTCTTTTATGCTAAACTGAAAACAGATCTCTACAAGTGATCTAAATTAATTACAAATATAAACACAAAATAATTGTTTGTATAAGTATTCACCCCTTTAATATGACACACCAAATCATCACTGGTACAGCCAATTGGTTTTAGAAGTCACATAATTAGTTAAATGGAAATCTGGTTTTGGAGACCTGTGTGCAGTCAAGGTGTTTCAATTGTTTGTAGTAAAAATACACCTGTATCTGGAAGGACCAACTGCTGGTAAGCCATACAAGTCAGAAGATGGCTACAAGAAAAATTCCAAATTGAATATCCCTTGGAGCACAGTTAAGCCAATCATCAAGAAATGGAAAGAATATAGTACAATTGTAAATCTGCCTACAGCAACCCATCCTTAAAAACTCAGTGACTGTGCAAGAAGAAGACTAGTGAGGAGGGCCACCAAGAGACCTATGACAACACTGGAGGAGTTAGAAGCCTCAGTGGCTGAGATGGGAAAGAGTGTGCGTAGAACAACTGTTGCCCGGGTGCTTCACCAGTACAGCTTTATAGGAGAGTGGCAAAGAGAAAGCCACTATTGAAAAAAACTCACATGAAATTTCAGCTAGAGTTTGCCAGAAGGTATGTGGGAGACTCTAAAGTCAGCTGGAAGAAGGTTCTATGGTCTGATGAAACCAAACTTGATCTTTTTGGCCATCAGACTAAACACTACATTTGGCATAAGCCAAACTCAGCACATCATCAAAAACACAAATGAATGCAGCAAAATACAGGGAAATCCTGCAGGGAAACCTAATGCAGTCTGCAAGAAAACTGCAACATGGGAGAAGATTTGTTTTGCGTCAAGACAATGACCCCAAGCATAAAGCCAAATCTACACAGGATTGGCTTAAAAATAGCAAAGTTAGTGCCCCGGATTGCCAAGTCAGAGTCCAGACCTCAGACCAATTGAGAATTTGTGACTGGACTTGAAAAGGGGTGTTCACTCACAATCCCCATGCAATCTGACAGAATTTGAGCAGTTTTGTAAAGAAAAATGGGGAAAAATTGCAGTGCCTATATGTGCAAATCTGATAGAGATCTATCCACACAGACCTCAAGGCTGTAATTGCTGCCAAAGGTGCAACTACTAAATATGGACTTGAAGGGGTGAGTAATTATGCAATCAATTATTTTGTGTTTAACGATTGTAATTAATTTAGACTAATTTGTAGAAATTTGTTTTCAAGTTGACATGAAAAAGTCTTCTTGTTGATCAATGTCTAAAAAGCCAAATTAAATCCATTGTGGTTTAATGTTGTAAATGAATAAAACATGAAAACTTCCAAGGGGGGTAAATATTTTTATAGGCACTGTACATTATCCATCATCCAAGCTTTGATGGAATCCTCCAATCTATAATGATTGATAAATCCAAGTCAAAGAGCAGCTGCTAGTTACATTTATGACTCACAATATTTGAGGTCCAAAGTCATTTTAGGACCAAACTGCTATTTCTGATGCTTTCAGATCAGTATCCTCTGTACTGAGATAGGCGGAGCTGTCTTGATGACTCCAGATCGGATTTGTTCATACCCTAGTGGCTTATTCTGGAGTGCGATAATGCTCTCCAGAGATTGTAAATAGAAAGGGTCAATAGGTACATAGTGGTTTGGGAGGGTTTTGCAAGACTCTGAATTTTACTTGCTTAGTTCTCCTGTGAGATTAGAGAACAAAGCTCACTTTTTAATCACAATTATTAAAAACAGCTTTGAAGGCTAAATATTCAGAATATTTTCAGGCATGCAAAGCTAAAATCATAGCCAATCCAGAATTTGAATTTTCTCTCATGTCAATGTCACATGAAACAAGCATTTGATTAAGCACCAGAATTTGGAGGGGACAGTCACCCATGTGTCATACGTTTTCCATACATTTCCTTTGAAAAAAGCATGCAGGCAATACACTCACTAAGTCAGTCTTAACAAGTGTAATGATGAAATAACTCTCCTCCCTTTTGTTCCATGGTCAATGAACAAGATGGGGGAAAAAAACTGTTTGTCAATTTCCAGTTTCCACTGTGAAAATTGACGTGGCACTAAAGTCAATACTGTTACTGTGCTGGTATTGGATACAAAGAGAAGGATACATCCAGGGACTGAATCAGATAGTGCTATGTTTTGACTCATCATGTGATTTGATACCCATGAACGATGAACGTTAAGGAAAACTGAAGATATCTGAAGCCCATTGCATAGTAGGTTAAATAAGTTGTATAACCTCAGATACTATTTAATGTTTTCAGTCAGTACTTCTCTAAAGTGCCCAATCGCCATTCTCCCATCCTTGACTATCACAGAAACAAGCTAGTCCCACTCTGGTTCAACCCTTCCCCAATTCACCCAATGGCTCCCTTACCAATAGCCCTTCCCGCTCAACCATCATTTTTGTGACCTTACACCCTACTCTATCTCCCTACCTTAAACTGCCTAAGCCCCTTGGCTTCCAAAACCAAGCACCCCAGTAAGTGGTTGGCCACTAAGCTTCATCCTAATTGCTCCACTAAGCCACAGTTTTGACCATTTGCCTACCTGATGTCACTAGCTCTCTACAAACTTCCTGTCCTGAAACCACTCTTCCAATCTTGGCTTGACTACCCCTCTTTCAACCTTGGCTCAATAACTGCCCTACCATTACCCCAAGACCCACCCTTAGAATTACTTGTCCATCAACTGCACTCCTTCCCGTCAACTCACTGAACTTGGTTTATTTCTTATGCACATTCTGTACTGGCAGAGTACAGTAAGCAAAACTTTTAATGTGTGAGGCTTGGTCAGAAGTGGATGATACCACTGATTTTTACAGTGGCCCCTGGCATTAAATATACTGTCACACACCAATGATTTAACACAAAACAAATGCCGGTAATACACTTTAGTTTGATCTGGTAATGCTGAATTACTGAATGAAACTATCCTTACACTATATGTAAAGTGTAAAAGCTGACTCAACACTACTTGACGCCTTGATATGAAGGCAATTTATCCTGGAACTCGGTCATTACAATTCCCTCTGGCAATAAAGCCAATGTTTCTCAAGTGATAAATTAACAAAGAAGATTTATATTGATATTCTCAGGCGGGGTTGTCATCCTCAGCACACTGCGGAGTAATCATCCAGGCATGCTTCTGGCATTTTTTTGCATTAGCCACGTACAGATTGTCATCATTCCATGTGTATTGGTCCATTATGGGATGTTGAAACATTAATAGTCATCCTGGGAAGAGCCAGTGGAAAACTAGGTAACGTAAATTGCATCCTAATCTTTGGTCCTGAGGGCATTCTTTAACATTACACTGCCTCCCACCCCATTCTTCAATGACATCACCTCTAAACTCCCTGAGATCCAGGCTTAAAATGACCACTGGAGACACAGAGGACTGCAGCTACTGAAATATGTATCATGCAATGTACTCCGAAGTGACTATTGCTACCTTGGATCTCTATTCATATTGGTCCCAACTTTCAAGATCCCAAATTCTTCTGTCAAGCTGTTGCTAATCCTTCTGCTCATCATCTTTTCCACTCCTAACCACTCTCTCTAAATACCTTACTTGCCCCTCCCACCCATAGGCCCTAATTTAATATATTTCTTACTCTGTATTTCTCCACAAGCCAGAAGGCAGCCAATTAACCCTAAGAGACAATGTCGGCTTTCAGCCGATCTCATCAATACCACTGCCCGATTATCTCCCAATTCTGCCTCATATACCTGATTACCTCCATGATTCTCATACCAGCCAAAGGATAAATGACAACAATCAATTAATCTGAGCAACCAGCATGTCTTTGCGTATAAGGGAAAAAAAACAGGAGTACCCCTGGGGAACCTACACAGTGAAGAGAGAACATGCAAAATCCTCAACCAATCCCCTTGTCCTTTCTGTTCCACCAAACCAACAATATTTTTCCCACTGCAGAAGAGTTTAACACACCTTCAGGAACAGAAATCTAAGGTCTTGCAGCAATGATCAAAGAGATATACAGTCCATCACTGAAATGACCATTTGAATGTGTATGTTCATCTGTTAAACATTAGAGGAAGAAAGGCAAATCTGAGGACTACAGATGATAATCCCCTGACAAAGGCTGAGCTAAGAAATTGCAATGAAAGCAATTTCATGCAGCATACTTATGAGTATCACTTTATCATGCAGCCAGCTCTGGCCATCTGTTGATTAGTTGGATGTGTCAGTAAAGCCAGCCTACTAATTTTAGAGGGAAATTGCATCTCTTTCAGATGAAGGAGAAGGCTCTGGTTGGAGTCAGTACTGCAGACATACTACAAATGGAAAATGCTGAAGAATAACAGAACACAGAACAGGCTCCATAGTGTTTGGACCTTGATCTGGAGGCACTGGTGAAGGACACTGAAAGTAGGTGCGGTGTCCTGGACCATGCAGACAGTCATTCAAAAGACTGATGCTCAGTCATGTCCTGAAGATGCAGTGATTTAAGACATTCAATGACCTGTTGGTATGCAAACCGACTTTTGTCCCTCTGGAAGACATCTTACTCTCACTCCAGCCAATCTGCCAGTTCTGTTATTGCTGCAGCCCATCAGCCACCTGGACTTTTGCTACCTATGCCGAGATGGTGCATACAACAGATGGACCTTTTAGGATCAGAAACTTCATTTGGTTACCCTTGAGTTCAATTGTAGTCTTCTGAACTACAAAGCAGCAAACTTTCAGATTCATCCCAAAGCCTGTTAAGTGATGTCAGGGAGGATGTTTAACTCAGGCAAAGACATAGGGTTAATGAAGGATAACTTTAACATAGAGCAGGAATTGACTATGTTAATATATTTTATTTTGGAATTTGAGAAAGGTGTTCAACTTAGCTCCAGCAGACTTCAATCTCCTAGCAGATGTCCCTGCACACACACAACCATGTGAATTTAACATGGTTCACCTCACAAGAATACCTGTGTTTTGCAAATAACATCTGATATCTCAAGAGACACTCATGATTACCAAAAAATGCAGACAGTATTAAAACTGAAATTTTCACTCTCTATACACAGAAAATGGTATCAAACTTTAAAGGGTTAACTAGACAAAATGTGATAGGAAGAGGAACATGAAAAAATTAGAATTCAGCAATTGCAGGGAGCTCAAATTGATTTAAAATCTGTTATGGCCCATACACTTCTTATTGTTTATTTTGGCTAATGAAAATAAAATAGAACATCCACGACCTATGATTTGGCATTTTAAGAAAGAATTACTTTCATGAGAAAATCTGCAGATTCTGAAAATCCAAAGCAACACACACAACACTGGAGGAACTTGGCAGTCCAGGAAGCATCAATGGAATAGACTATACAGTCTATGTTTCAGGCTGAGACCCTACTTCACGACTGGAGAGGAAGGGGAGAAGTCAGAGTAAGAAGGTGTGGGGAGGGGAGGAAGAAGTACAAGGTGGCAAGTGATAGGTGAAACCAGGAGATGGGGGGTGAAGTAAAGAGCTGGGAAGTTGATTGGTCAATGAGATAAAGGCTAGAGGAGAGGGAATCTGAAAGGAGAGGGTAGAAGACCATGGAAGAAAGGTGTGTGTGTGGCAAAGAATTAATTTATTTCCCTAAAAAAAAAATCAAGAAAAATGTAACCAGGTAGCTGGTCAAAAGGGTGGGGGCACGCTAAAGTATCTGGGCAATGGGTGAACAGCATACACTCAGGCTGTATATATAACCTCAGAAACAAGGTGTTTGATAGAACTTTCCACATATCTGAGATTGCTCTATGTCAGGTAGACTGCTACAGACAAGTCACTTCCATAAATCTGTGGGAAATATCAAGAAAGGGTAATCAGGGATAGAGTTAATAGTTGAACATCAATGGACTGATTAGAGAAAACTCCAATATGACTTGGTTAAAGATAAACTTGGTTGAGTGTTTGATAAAGTTTTAAAAAAGGCAAATGAGGAAAATATTATTGCGGTGGAACATATGGACTCCTAAAAGGTATTTAACAAAGTGACACATATCTCTGTCATGGTGGGCGCTGGAACCCAGGTGTGGAGCAACGACAGACTCCCACATAGAGATGGAAACAAGACTGTATACATAGGAATTCTAATAGAATACAGGTAGTTCGACCGAGTGGCACCGTGAGACAAATCACTCTCAAAACAAGAACCCCGCGATAAACACATAGGCAGGTGGACATCAGCAAGTTAAACCAGCAGGAAGAATTTAAAAGGAGAGCATTTTTTCTTCAGTGGTTTGTTTGAGGCATGACTGAGCAGGCACGTGGATGTCAGCGAGTTAGACTGGCAGGAAACATTCAAACAGAAGTCAGCTTTATTGAATGGGCACCAGAGTAGAGGGAGTCAAAGTGGGAGGGCTTTGGCTCAATGGGGCTTCAGCTACAACAGGTCGAGGCGAGGTGAATTACATGTGAAGAATAAGAATAGGAAGTATGTCTGTGAGGCCGGTGTTCTTTACTGAATGTCAGATGTGGGATGTCCGGGAGACTCCCAGCCTCCCGGACAGCCACGTCTGTGCCAGGTGCATCGAGCTGCCGTTCCTTAGGGACTGGGTTAGAGAACTGGAGATGCAGCTCGATGACCTCAGGGAAAGTGAGGAAGTGATAGATAGGAGCTATAGGCAAGTAGTCAAACCAGGGCCTCAGGAGACAGATAAATGGGTAACAGTCAGGAGAGGGAAGGGCAAGAGTCAGTTACCAGAGAGTACCCCTGTAGCTTTTCCCCTTAACAATACGTACTCCTGTTTGAGTACTGTTGGGGGGGTGGGGGGACCTACCTGGGGGAAGCAACAGTGGCCACACCTCTGGCACAGAGTCTGGTCCTGTGGCTCAGAAAGGTAGAGAAAGGAAGAGGATGGCAGTAGTGATAGGGGACTCTATAGTTAGGGGGTCAGACAGGCGATTCTATGGACACAGGAAAGAAACACGGATTGTTGTTTGCCTCCCAGGTGCCAGGATCCAGGATGTTTCTGATCGCATCCACGATATCCTTAAGTGGGAAGGTGAACAGCCAGAGGTCATGGTACATATTGGTACCTAGAACATAGGTAGGAAAAGGGAAGAGGTCCTGAAAACAGACTACAGGGAGTTAGGTAAGAAGCTGAGAAGCAGGATCTCAAAGGTAGTAATTTCGAGATTACTGCCTATGCCATGCGACAGTGAGTATAGGAATAGAGTGAGGTGGAGGATAAGTGTGTGGGTGACAGATTGGAGCAGGGCACAGGGATTCAGATTTCTGGATCATTGGGACCTCTTTTGGGATAGGCGAGACCTATACAATAAAGATAGGGGGTGCACTTGAATCCAAGGGGGACCAATATCCTGGCAGGAAGGTTTGCTAAGGCTACTGGGGAGAGTTTAAACTAGAACTGCTGGGGGCAGTGAACCGAACTGAAGAGATGGAGGAAGGGGTGGTTGGCTCACAAATAGAGAAAGCTAGCAGGCAGCATGAGAGGGAGGATGGATAAGCAAGTGATATAAGACTATAAGACTAAAAGACAAAGGAGCAGATGTCGGCCATTCGGCCCATCGAGTCTGCTCCGCCATTTTATCATGAGCTGATTCATTCTCCCATTTAGTCCCACTCCCCCGCCTTCTCACCATAACCTTTGATGCCCTAGCTACTCAGATATTTATCAATCTCTGCCTTAAATACATCCAATGACTTGGCCTCCACTGCTGCCCGTGGCAACAAATTCCATAGATTCACCACCCTCTGACTAAAAAAATTTCTTCACATTTCTGTTCTGAATGTGCGCCCTTCAATCCTTAAGTCATGCCCTCTAGTACTACACTCCCCCATCATGGGAAACAACTTTGCCACATCCACTCTTTCCATGCCTTTCAACATCCAAAATGTTTCTATGAGGTCTCCCCTCATTCTTCTAAACTCCAAGGAATACAGTCCAAGAGCGGACAAACATTCCTCATATTTTAACCCTCTCATTCCCGGAATCATTCTAGTGAATCTTCTCTGTACCCTCTCCAACATCAGCACATCCTTTCTTAAATAAGGAGACCAAAACTGCCCACAGTACTCCAAGTTCGGTCTCACCAGTGCCTTATAGAGCCTCAACATCACATCCCTGCTCCTATACTCTATTCCTCTAGAAATGAATGCCAACATTGGATTCGACTTCTTCACCACCGACTCAACCTGGAGGTTAACCTTAAGGGTATCCTATACGAGGACTCCCAAGTCCTGTTGCATCTCAGAACTTTGAATTCTCTCCCCATTTAAATAATAGTCTGCCCATTTATTTCTTCTGCCAAAGTGTATAACCATACACTTTCCAACATTGTATTTCATTTGCCACTTCTTTGCCCATTCTTCCAATCTATGCAAGTCTGTCTGTAGACTCTCTGTTTCCTCAGCACTACCGGCCCCTCCACCTATCTTCGTATCATCAGCAAACTTAGCCACAAAGTCATCTATTCCATAATCCAAATCATTGATGTACAATGTAAAAAGAAACGGCCCCAACACGGACCCCTGTGGAACACCACAGGTAACCGGCAGCCAACAAGAATAGGATCCCTTTATTCCCACTCTCTGTTTCCTGCCAATCAGCCAACGCTCTATCCACGTATGTAACTTTCCTGTAATTCCATGGGCTCTTATCTTGTTAAGTAGCCTCATGTGTGGCACCTTGTCAAAGGCCTTCTGAAAATCCAAATGTACAACATCCACTGTATCTCCCTTGTTTAGCCTACTTGTAATTTCCTCAAAAAATTGTAATAGGTTTGTCAGGCAGGATTTTCCTTTAAGGAATCCATGCTGAGTTCTGCCTATCTTGTCATATGCCTCCAGGTACTCTGTAACCTCATCCTTGACAATCGACTCCAACAACTTCCCGACCACCGATGTCAAGCTAACCGGTCTATAATTTCCTTTTTGCTTCCTTGCACATTTCTTAAATAGCTGTCATAATTGTGACTGCGCACACTTCTCTTCCCTGCCACCCTTGAGTGTCTGGTATACTGCTGATGTCTTCCTCAATGAATACTGATGCAAAATACTCGTTTAGATCCTCCACCATCTCCTTATCTCCCATTACAATTTCTCCAGCATCATTTTCTATCGGTCCTATATCTACTCTCACCTGTCTTTTACTCTTTATATACTAGGAAAAGCGTTTAGTATCCTCTTTAATATTACTTGCTAGCTTCCTTTCATAGTTAATCTTTTCGCTCTTAATGACCTTCTCAGTTTCCTTTTGTAAGCTTTTAAAAACTTCCCAATCCTCTGTCTTCCCACTAATTTTTACTTCCTTGTATGCCCTCTCCTTTGCTTTAACTTTGGGTTTGACTTCTCTTGTCGACCACGGTTGCATCCTACTTCCATTCGAAAATTTCTTCTTTTTTGGAATATACTTGTCTTGCACCTTCCTCACTTCTCGCATAAACTCCAGCCACTGCTGCTCTGCTGTCTTTCCCGCCAGTGTCACTTTCCAGTCAACTCTGGCCAGTTCCTCTCTCATGCCACTGTAATTTCCTTTACTCCACTGAAATACCGACACATCAGATTTTGGCTTCTCTTTTTCAAATTTCACAGTGAACTCAATCATGTTATGATCACTGCCTCCTAAGGGTTCCTTCACCTCTATCTCTCCAATCACCTCCGGTTCATTACACAATACCCAATCCAGTACAGCCGATCCCCTAGTGGGCTCAACAACAAACTGTTCTAAAAAGCCATCTCACCGACATTCTACAAATTCTCTCTCTTGAGATCCAATGCCGACCTGATTTTCCCAATCCACCCACATGTTAAAATCCCCCACAATTATCATAACACTGCTCTTCTGACAAACCTTTTCTATTTCCTGTTGTAATTTGTAGTCCGCATTCCTGCAGCTGTTTGGAGGCCTGTATATAACTGCCATCAGGGTCCTTTTACCCCTGCGATTTCTTAGCTCAACCCATAAAGATTCTGCACCTTCCGATCCTATATCACCTCTTTCTAATGATTTAATATCACTTCTTACCAATAAAGCCACGCTTCCCTCTCTGCCTACCTTCCTGTCCTTCCAATACACCGTGTATCCTTGGACGTTCATCTCCCAGAGACATGCATCCTTTAGCCACGTCTCAGTGATGGCCACGATATCATACCTGCCAATCTGTAGCTGTACAACAAGATCATCCACCTCATTCCTTATGCTGTGTGCATTTAAGTATAACACCTTAAGACCAGTATTTGGTACTTTTCATTCTGATTTCACTGCCGCTTTATTGCACTGCAACTCATCCCAATGGCTACAATTTTGCCCCATCACCTGCCTGTCTTTCCTGACATCTTTACTGCTTCCTATCTTAGATTTATTTCTGTTTCTCCTTCCTCTGCTCTATCATTCCGGTTCCCATCCCCCTGCCAAATTAGCTTAAACCTTCCCTAACAGCTCTATTAAAATTTCCTGCCAGGATATTGGTCCCCTTTCCCGTTCAGGTGTAACCTGTCCATTTTGAACAGGTCATACTTCCCCCAGAAGAGATCCCGATGATCCAAGAATCTGAAGCCCTGCCCCCTGCACCAGTCTCTCAGCCACGCATTCATCTGCCTGATCCTACTATTCTTGCCCTCGCTAGCATGTGGCACAGGTAGCAATCCCGAGATTACTACCCTGGAGGTCCTGCTTCTCAGCTTCCTTCCTAACTCCTGGAAATCTCTCTTCAGGACCTCCTCCTTTGTCCTATCTAGGTCATTGGTACCAACATGTACCAAGACAACTGGCTGCTCACCCTCCCTCTTCAGAATATTCTGGACCCAATCCAAGACATCCCGTACTCTGGCACCTGGGAGGCAACACACCATGTGGGTATCTCTATCAGGCTCACAGAATCTCCTGTCCGTTCCCCTGACTATGGAATCCCCTATGACTACCGCATTCCTCTTCTCCCTCCTGCCCTCCTGCACAACAGCGCCAGGCTCAGTGCCAGAGACCCGGTCACCGTGGGCACCCCCTGTCAGGTCATCCCCCTCAACAGCATCTAGAACAAGATATTTGTTGCTTAGGGGAACAGCCACAGGTGTGCTCTCCACTATCCGGGCATTTCCCTTTCCTCTCTTGACAGTGACCCAGTTTTCTGACCCCTGTAGCCTAGGGATGACTACCTGTAGCTCCTGTCTATCACCTCTTCACTTTCCCTGATAAGCAGTAGGTCATCAAGCTGCGGCTCCAGATCCCTAACATGGCCTCTGAGGAGCTGCATCTCGGTGCACCTGGTGCAGATGTGGCCGTCAGGGAGGCTGGAGGTCTCCCAGGATTCCCACATCTGACACCCTGAACAAAGCACTAACCCTGCAGGCATGCTATCTAATTCTACAGGAATGAAACAGGAAAACTAAGTCTACTCACCCACTTACCTCGCCAAACAGATGAACTTTTTAAACCGTTAGCTCGTACCGTTAGCTTTGTGAGCCCCGCTGTTCCTGTCCGTCCGGGCCGATTCACAAGGCGGAGGGAGAAAAAAAAAGAGTTGATGCTTCGCTCTCACCTCTTCCCATTTACCGCCAAAGCCCTACACTCTGCTACCACTCACTCCACTGCCCACTCCGACAACTGCCTGCTGTATAGGTTGGTCTCCTTTTTAAACTCTCCACACTGACCTGTTACGTCACGCGCCTGCGCAATCTCGTCCTTCTTGCACTTGAAGAAGTTTTTTAAAAAACTGCCTTCCCTCAGAATTCAGCTCCCACACTGCTCTGTAGTCCCGATCCAAAAGAAAGCCAATATAGAAGGGATGCTCTCAGACTGATGGTTTGAGATGTGTCTATTTTAATGCAAGGAGTATCATGAACAAAGTGGATGAGCTTAGAGTGTGGATCAGTACTTGGAGATGTAATGTTGTGGCCATTACAGAGACTTGGATGGCTCACGGACAGGAATGGCTGCTTAGAGTGTGAGGCTTCAGATGTTTCAGAATGGATAGGGAAGGGGGCAAAAGAGGTGGAGGCGTGGCACTACTGATCAGAGATAATGTCACGGCTGCAGAAAAGGAGGAAGCCATGGGGGGATTGTCTACTGAGTCTCTGTGTGTGGAAGTTAGAAACAGGAAGGGGAGCCATGATATGCTGGTGCAACCCATCATATGACACTCAATGGAAAAACATTGAGGAGAGGATACTTTCCATCCCTATACAGGCAATTTTGGCTGATAACAACCTACAAAGTTACATAAATAGTATTGACAACCCCATGGGTGAAATGGACTCTTAAAATATGGAAAAATATTATAAAAGAATATAAACTAGAGAGAGACATTGCAATTCTTAAATGGTGTGCATATGACACGGATTTTACACCGAATAAACTGGATGCTAGATTTAAGGACTGGACAACTGAAGGAATAACAGCTATTTGCAATATTATGAAAGAAGGAACACTGATCAGTTTTGAAATGCTCAAAGAGAAACACTTATTAGAAAAACAAGACTTTTACCGGTATTTACAGATGCAACAGTATGTTAAAAGGACGGTTAAAAATGTAACCAAGGCAAGTACATGTCTGATAGAGCTATTTAGAAAAGCATATACAGTAATTCAGACAACGGTAGTAGAATAATTTCAAGCGTGTATAAGTGTTTGTCAAATCTTAAAACACATTCGACTTCATACATTAAAACAAAATAGGAGAAGGAAGGAGGGATAATAATATCCGAGGAAGACTGGACGATAATATGGAGGTATCAATGGAAGTGTACCAGTTCACAGAAATGGAGGGAGTTCGGGTGGAAAAACTTGACAAGATATTTTATTACACCCTCTCAGAAATCCCATTATGATAGTAACCCCCTGTTTGCTGGAGAAATTGTGGAAATCAAAATGCAAACCATTATCATATTTTCTGGGAATGCCCCGTTATCAAAGACTATTGGACTGGGATACATAATGCCCTACAAGACATCTTTAAATGTGAAATACCCTTAGAGAGTAAGACCATATATTTTGGGTATATGCCTCATGAATGGCTGAAAAGAGATAAATATTCAATGAATATACTGCTGGCAGCTGGTAAAAAGACCCTTACCAGGAAATGGTTATCACAGGAGAGCCCAACTTTAAATGTATGGATGGAAAGTACAATGGACATTTACAAAATGGAGAAGATAACAGCATCTGTTAATCATAAGTTGGAACAATTTTATTCATACTGGGAAAAATAGTTTAACTACATCACACCTCATAGGCCTGATTTTATTCTCACAAGTCAATGAATATGTTGTAAAAAAAGATCACTCCCTACTCTGTACATAGTCTTCTTCTTTCGATTGTTCTTTGTTTCCTCTCCTTTCTATAAGAGTATACCTCAGATAAATATTATGTGGAGATTTGTGACAAATATGATTGTATGATAGATATGTACAGTATCTGAAATACATCTTATGGAAATGTTTGTTTGATGATGAAATTCAATAAAAAATAAATTAGAAAAAAAAAGAAACAAGAAGGGGTCAATAACCCTACCGGGTCTTTTTTATAGACCACCAATAGTAACGGGGACATCAAGGAGCAGATAGAGAGACAGATTCTGGAACGGTGCAATAATAACAGGGTTGGCGTGATGGGAGATTTTAATTTCCCCAATATTGATTGGCATCTCCCTAGAGCAAGGGGTTTAGTTAGGTGTGTTCAGGAAGTTTCCTGATACAATATGTAGATAAGCCTACAAGAGGAGAGGCTGTACTTGATCTCGTATTGGGAAATGAATTTGGTCAGGTGTCAGGTCTTTCAATGGGAGAGCATTTTGGAGATAGTGATCATAATTCTATCTCCTTTGCCATAGCATTGGAGAGGGATAGGAGCGGACAAGTTAGAAAATCGTTTAATTGGAGTAAGGGGAAATGTGAAGCTCTCAGGCAGGAATTTAGAAGTATAAACTGGGAGCAGATGTTCTCAGGGAAATGTACAGCAGAAATGTGTCAAATGTTCAGGGGATATTTGCATGGTGTTCTGCATAGGTATGTTCAAATAAGACAGGGAAAGGATGGTAGGGTACTGGAACCGTGGTATACAAAGGCTGTTGAAAATCTAGTCAAGAAGAAAAAAAAAGCTTACGAAAGGTTAAAAAACTGGGTAATAATAGAAATCTAGAAAATTATAAGGCTAGCAGGAAGGAGCATAAGAATGAAATCAGGAGAGCCAGAAGGGGCCATGAGAAGGCCTTGGCGAGCAGGGTTAAGGAAAACCCCAAGGCATTCTACAAGTATGTGAAGAGCAAGAGGATAAGATGTAAGAGAATACAACCAATCAAGTGTGTCAGTGGAAAAGTGTGTATGGAACCGGAGGAAGTAGCAGAGTTCCTTAATGAATACTTTACTTCAGTATTCACAAT
Organism: Mobula birostris; assembly: GCF_030028105.1. Taxonomy (NCBI): domain Eukaryota; kingdom Metazoa; phylum Chordata; class Chondrichthyes; order Myliobatiformes; family Myliobatidae; genus Mobula; species Mobula birostris. The sequence goes on along the minus strand of NC_092379.1, from coordinate 80,786,205 downwards.
GGAAAAGGACCTTGGCAATTGTAGGGATGACTTACTGCGGACTGAAAAGCTTGAGCATATAGACATTAAGAAGGAGGGTGCGCTGGAGCTTTTGGAAAGTATCAAGTTAGATAAGTCACCAGGACTGGATGAGATATACCCCAGGTTACTGTGGGAGGTGAGGGAGCAGATTGCTGAGCCTCTGTCAATTATCTTTGCATCATCAATGGGTACGGGGGAGATTCCGGAGGACTGGAGGGTTGCAGATGTTGTTCCCTTATTCAAGAAAGGGAAAAGATATAGCCCTGGAAATTATAGACCAGTGAGTCTTACCTCAGTGGTTGGTAAGTTGATGGAGAAGACCCTGACAGGCAGGATTTATGAACATTTGGAGAGGCATAACATGATTGGGAATAGTCAGCATGACTTTGTCGAAAGCTAGTCATACATTACGAGCCTGACTGCCTCTTGAATATCCCTAGTGTTTTCTATTTTTATTTCAGATTTCCTGCATCTGCAGATTTTCAGCTGGAATTTTCACTTACTTGTAAAATGGATTTCCTAAGCAGATGGTGATAGGACCACACCTTTTAAAATATTTATTAATGAGTTGGAATTGGTTGTCCAAGACACAAATTCCAAATCTGTAGTGAACATAACATTTGGAAGTGTCCTGAACTGTGGACTAGCTGGTAAAAGATTTCAAGAGGATATAGACAGGCAGGTGAAATGTACAGATGAAATTTGATACTATAAAATGCAAAGTATTATATTTTAATTGGAAGAATGAATAGCAGAAACATAAACAAGGTCAGAGTAATTATCCAAGGAGATGAGAACAAAAAGATCTTGGGGATATGTAGAAAATTTATTCAAAGAGCACATAAAGAAACTAGTTAAAAGAGCACATGGGATGCTGGGCTCTATAAATGTGGGGATAGAGTACACAAACAAGAAAGTCAGGAGGAACAGTTATAAAATATCTTATCAGTTAAAACTGAAAAAGTGTGTCCACTTCTTCTGGCCACAGTTTAGATAGGGCGTAAACCCTTCTGAGAGAGTGCAAGAGAACATTAATGACTGTGGAGGGTTGTGGATGGACTTTAGTTATAAGGACAAATGGAGAATGGGGAAGGAATTTAAAATCATGAAGAACACAGACAGAGTAGATGGAGGGGAACTGTTCCCATTAGTAATAGGGTCAAGAACTAGGGAAGATATAATGGAGCTAATTGGCAAAAGTACAATAAATGACATGAGGAAATACTATTATACACAGAACATGTCTGCCTGGAACGCACTGCCAAAGGTTGTGGCATAATGAGATTCATTTGTAATGTTCAAAAGTGGATGAATAAGTTTCTAAAAGGAAATAATGCATTGGACTATGGGGAGAAGGCAGGAAAGTGCGACTAACAATGCTGCTCTTGCATTGAGCAAGTTTGACTCTACATTCTCAATGCCCTTCTTCCATGTGGTATTCTATGAAAAGGTGTGGCTAGCAACATGATTCACATTCACTCCTCTCTCATGTCTCAGTAAGCAACCACTTCAATGTGTGGCCTACATTTGAAAGACATCAAGATCATTTCTAAGAGTTTAATGCTTCAAATTGAGAAGCGATGGTCAATGAAGGACATTCAAATTGATTGTACTTTATACTCATGGCCATTCCCATGCCTTTTCTCCTCAATATTTGGCAGCTCAAGAGTAATTTACAGCTTGCTATAACCATCACAAGTCTAGCAACCTTCTAAAAACTCTACATTTGTTTAACTGATTAATGACTGAGATATTTCATCATTCAAATCTCTAAGCAGCTAGTACTAATCATACCTTCAGATATTTCTTTATTGCATTTCATATAATCTGGATCACTGCACTTCATTCAGGTATTCAGTAAAATCCAGTGGGTTTCTGGTCATCGTAGAGGACCAAGAGGCACGTGTAAGTATGGGAGGTTTCCTCCCACAGAAGATATGAACGATCAGTTGAGATTTCACAAGAATCTTAGAGCTTCATTGCCATGATAACTGATTCCATTTTTTTCAGTATTTTTCAAACTATATTCAAATATTCATACCACCATGGTTTGACCAACACACAAAATGCTGGAGTAACTCAGCAGATCAGGCAGCATCTATGGCGGGAAATAAACAGCTGTTGTTTTGGACTGAGACCCTTCATCAGGACTGGAAAGGGAAGAAAGGGGCAGGAGCCAGAATAAGAAGATGGAGGAGGGGGAAGGAGTACAATCTGGCAGGTGATAGGTGAGACCTAGTGAAGGGAAAGCTCGGTATGTTAGGGAAGATAAAGGGCTAACGAAGGAGGAACCTAACATGAGAAGGCAATGGGCCATGGAATAAAGAGAAAGAGGAAGGGAAACAGAATGATGTCATCAACAGGTGAGTAGAAGAGAAGAAGTGAGAGGGTAACTAGAATGGGTAATGAAAAGAGAGATAAGTGGGGAGATGGGAGTAACATAGAGAAATCAATGTTTATGCCATCAGGTTGGAAGCTACCCAGACAGTACATGAACGGTTGCTCTGAATCTCTAACGCTGTGGTCTGATCTGGACACATGGAATGTGAATCAAGTTGAACTGTGATTTTAATCATAAGACTGAAAATTATTATATTGGTAAAAACAAATCATAGAACCTCATTTAACTTCTGACATTTGCAGTCATGATGATGCAAGATTGTAATTGTATTTTTACAAAACAAATTGGTAAAATTGCCTTGTTTAATTATTTAACATTTAATTAAATCTACAAAACATGGTTTTTTTTAAAAATCAGTGATAAGATGCAGGTTGGATAGATTAAAAAAAAGTCTGGTACTGAGTTTCTAAATTGAAAAGAGATTTTAAAATGATTGAAGCAAATTATGCTGTCCACAGATAAATGCCCGTCATAATTCCCTGCATGTTAAGTAAGGAAGCCATGCTGCTATTAAACCCTAATAATTTTGTCTTCCTACTTGATGTGAACTTTCAGTGAATAGTTATGTATAATTAAAATTAAACATGGTTCATTGGTGTGGCTTTCAGAAGTAATTAAACAGATGTCAGTCTAGCCCACAAAAATGCTTCTGCTATTTTTGAAGATACGGAGATTGATAATTGGAACAACAGAAATCACAGGAGTATGCTTTTCAGCTCCACCATTCGATGAAAACATGTCTGACATTTTACCTCAGTACGACTTTCTTTCATAGGCTATGCATCATACAACTCCATCAATAGCAAAAGATACATTAACCTCTGTATTTAATACAGGCTGTTCCCAGATTATAGAAACATAGAAACATAGAAAATAGATGCAGGAGTAGGCCATTCAGCCCTTCGAGCCTGCACCGCCATTTATTATGATCATGGCTGATCATCCAACTCAGAACCCCGCCCCAGCCTTCCCTCCATACCCCCTGACCCCCATAGCCACAAGGGCCATATCTAACTCTCTCTTAAATATAGCCAATGAACTGGCCTCAACTGTTTCCTGTGGCAGAGAATTCCACAGATTCACCACTCTCTGTGTGAAGTAGTTTTTCCTAATCTCGGTCCTAAAAGGCTTCCCCTCTATCCTCAAACTGTGGCCCCTCGTTCTGGACTTCCCCAACATCGGGAACAATCTTCCTGCATCTAGCCTGTCCAATCCCTTTAGGATCTTATACGTTTCAATCAGATCCCCCCTCAATCTTCTAAATTCCAACGAGTACAAGCCCAGTTCATCCAGTCTTTCATCATATGAAAGTCCTGCCATCCCAGGAATCAATCTGGTGAACCTTCTTTGTACTCCCTCTATGGCAAGGATGTCTTTCCTCAGATTAGGGGAGCAAAACTGCACACAATACTCCAGGTGTGGTCTCACCAAGGCCTTGTACAACTGCAGTAGTACCTCCCTGCTCCTGTATTCGAATCCTCTCGCTATAAATGCCAGCATACCATTCGCCTTTTTCACCGCCTGCTGTACCTGCATGCCCACTTTCAATGACTGGTGTATAATGACACCCAGGTCTCGTTGCACCTCCCCTTTTCCTAATCGGCCACCATTCAGATAATAATCTGTTTTCCTATTTTTGCCACCAAAGTGGATAACTTCACATTTATCCACATTAAATTGCATCTGCCATGAATTTGCCCACTCACCTAACCTATCCAAGTCACCCTGCGTCCTCTTAGCATCCTCCTCACAGCTAACACTGCCACCCAGCTTCGTGTCATCCGCAAACTTGGAGATGCTGCATTTAATTCCCTCATCCAAGTCATTAATATATATTGTAAACAACTGGGGTCCCAGCACTGAGCTTTGCGGTACCCCACTAGTCACCGCCTGCCATTCTGAAAAGGTCCCGTTTATTCCCACTCTTTGCTTCCTGTCTGCTAACCAACTCTCCACCCACACCAATACCTTACCCCCAATACCGTGTGCTTTAAGTTTGCACACTAATCTCCTGTGTGGGACCTTGTCAAAAGCCTTCTGAAAATCCAAATATACCACATCCACTGGTTCTCCCCTATCCACTCTACTAGTTACATCCTCAAAAAATTCTATGAGATTCGTCAGACATGATTTTCCTTTCACAAATCCATGCTGACTTTGTCCGATCATTTCAGCGCTTTCCAAATGTGCTGTTATCACATCCTTGATAACTGACTCCAGCAGTTTCCCCACCACCGACGTTAGGCTAACCGGTCTATAATTCCCCGGTTTCTCTCTCCCTCCTTTTTTAAAAAGTGGAGTTACATTAGCCACCCTCCAATCCTCAGGAACTAGTCCAGAATCTAACAAGTTTTGAAAAATTATCACTAATGCATCCACTATTTCTTGGGCTACTTCCTTAAGCACCCTGGGATGCAGACCATCTGGCCCTGGGGATTTATCTGCCTTCAATCCCTTCAATTTACCTAACACCACTTCCCTACTAACATGTATTTCGCTCAGTTCCTCCATCTCACTGGACCCTCTGTCCCCTACTATTTCTGGAAGATTATTTATGTCCTCCCTATTGAAGACAGAACCAAAGTAATTATTCAATTGGTCTGCCATGTCCTTGCTCCCCATAATCAGTTCACCTGTTTCTGTCTGCAGGGGACCTACATTTGTCTTTACCAGTCTTTCCCTTTTTACATATCTATAAAAGCTTTTACAGTCCGTTTTTATGTTCCCTGCCAGTTTTCTCTCATAATCTTTTTTCCCCTTCCTAATTAAGCCCTTTGTCCTCCTCTACTGAAATCTGAATTTCTCCCAGTCCTCAGGTGAGCCACTTTCTCTGGCTAATTTGTATGCTTCTTCTTTGGAATTATGGCAGGATTCTGTTCATAATTCAAACAGTTCGCAAGTCAGAAATGTGGCCACAATCCATGTTGCAACATGGTCAAAGATGCCTGCAGCTGGCAAATCTATAACACCTTTTTCCTAAATGCTCATATGCATGTCCAGTTTGTACACAAGTCATGTATTCATAAGCTGAGGAGGACGTCTATACTTGACAAATAAATTCCCTCTTAAACAGAGAGTTCCAAAGATTTGCTGCTCGTTCAGTCAAAAAAAGTTCTTCTCAACCCTATACTGAATGATTGAATGATTAGTTCTAGACATCCCAAACAGAGGAAACATCCACTCCACATTTATTCCATCAAGCCTGCAAAAACCTAATAAGATCAGCTCTCATTCCTCGTAGCTCTACAGAGTTGTCTGCTTAATAACTTTTCAAGCAACAAATCCACCATGCCTGGACTCCATCTGGTGAACCGTCTCAGCACTCGCTCAATCAGAAGTATACATAATATTCCAGATGCAACCTCACCAGGGTTCTATATAATTGGAGCAAGATGTCTCCAGTACAAGTCATATTGCAATAGGACCTAAAGCTGCTCCACATCCACGTCAAAATCCATTCTGCCACCTATAAGGAAACGTGGATATATCAATCCCCATTGTAAGCAGCAGGCACCACAGCATTAATCTCTGCAACACCTTCTGGTACAGCCTTCCAATCCAAAAATGACTTCTTTATTCTACTCTCTGCTTTCTATCTGTTGACTAATACTCTGTCCATGCCAGTATATTATTCCCAATACAATGAACTCTGAATAGCAATGAAAACCTACTCACTGCAGAGTGAAATGCAGTAATCCTTTCCAGATTGTGTTACAGAACTCGGGAAAATCAACTCAGAACATCTTAAAGTCATAGATGTACATATCATGCAAACAGGCCCTTCAGTCCATCAGATATGTACAGGCCATCAAACACCCTCTTTACATTAATCCCACACTAATCCCATTTAATTTTCCTCCCAGTCCCTTCAACTCAATCAAGATTCTACCAATCACTTACAAATGAAGAGCAATTTAGAGCGATCAATTAATCTAGCAGCACACACACTTTACGGATGTGGGGTGGTAGGTGGTAAACCAAAGGACCTGGAGGAACCCTACAAAGTTATAAGAAGAACTCTAAGAAATACCACCTTTATGTCAGGTTAGAACCAGGAATGCTGGGGCTGTGCTCTCCTCTTTTTTCATTGTTCTTATAAACAACTAATATCAACCTCTTTATCCACCAAAGATGGAATCATTTCTAAGAAGTGCTTTATTGATGGAAGTATAAATATATTATTGAATATTCTCACCAAACACATAAGTAGGGAAAAAGCAGAGATGAATCAACTGCGATTCAAAGTTGTAGTCTATCTGCAAAGTACGGATGTGCATATTTTAGGTAAATTGCGAAAACAGTCTACAATTATGTCATTCACAATTGCACGCAGAGACAAGATAATCTGCAGTTCTAGTGCTGTTAGGAATTTAAGTTGTCCCTGAGGAATGCAGTTACCTGGACCATCAGCCAAAACCTCCTTCTCTATCCAGTGGCTTTCCAACTGCCATTCTCTCAGACATGTATAGCCAGTGCCCACCAATCTCTCTCTGCAATGACCAGTGGAGCAGTGAGCATTTCTGATCTCTCTCTAAGTTTCCAGCAATTTCTCCTTTACTCCACAGATATCTGCCATTCTGTGCACTTATTCCTCAGATTCTTCGAATATTCTAGGATTACTGATTGTTGGAGGAAGAATTCTGAACAATGCTCTTGCCAAGTCTGTTCCTGGGGGCTTTTGGTTTCCTCAATTTAAGTAGTAGTTACTTGCTAATATGTTTTCCTTCTGCTCAGATTACCAACATTTAATTTATTCTAAGCATCAAGGGAGATATATTTAACATATTACTTCACACACTGCTTTATTTAGGTAACTATACTAAATCTTTTTCCCTGTTTCTGGTTTAAGAAGGCGCTGGTGAATCTCAGCAACTTCTGGCTGGTGGTCAGTGAAACAAGGAAAACAACTAAATGATTTGCTAATTGCTTTTTATCTGGTAAATGATCATCACAAACAGTGATCTGTAGCTTTCTTTTGGACTGGAGGCAATTTGATGTGGCAGAACCAAGGTGAGGTGAGACAACAGGCCCCTTGCCAAGAGCAAGGAAGACCCAAGGTTCGATTGATTTAAGCACTGGTCTGAATTTGAAAGGTTGGGTACAGGCCGAATCAAGGAGGCAAGGTCCTGGCTCCAGAGTGTACTGAAGTGAATTAAACCAATGTTTGGAGGACGATTTAGAAAACTGGGCCAGATTGAAAATGTCAGGGCATTGGGGCCCGAGGCGAGGGACAGGCCAGTTCAGCTCACAGCTTCGCTTTTAAGGGTCTGTGAACGGACTCTCTTTGTGGACTTCAGTTCAGAACACTACCTGCTTGTGTTTATTGTTTGTGATTTGTGATTTGTCTTTTCCTCTCTCTGCATTTTGGATGTTTGATGGTCTTCATTTTTCAATGGGTTCTTTTGGGTTTCTTTGTTTTGCAGCTGCCTGGAGACAAATCTCAGGGTTGCATACGCACTTTAACAATAAATGTACTTTGTACTTTGTATAATTTACACCTTAAGGATCTGAGTTACAGAGAAAAATGGTGAATAGGTAGATCTTTATTTCCTGGAGCATAGGAGAATGTGGGGAGATTTGACTGAGGTGAACAAAATTATAAGGGGTATAGTAGGATAAATGTAAGCAGGCCACCGAGGTTGTGTGAATCTTGAACTAGAGGTCGTGGGATAAACATAGAACATAGAATAGTACAGCACATTACAGGCCCTTCGTCCCACATCGTTGTGCCGACCCTCAAACCCTGCCTCCCATATAACCCCCCCCACCTTAAATTCCTCCATATACCTGTCTAGTAGTCTCTTAAACTTCATGAGCGTATCTGCCTCCACCACTGACTCAGGCAGTGCATTCCACGCACCAACCACTCCCTGAGTAAAAATCCTTCCTCTAATATCCCCCTTGAACTTCCCACCCCTTACCTTAAAGCCATGTCCTCTTGTATTGAGCAGTGGTGCCCTGGGGAAGAGGCGCTGGCTATCCACTCTATCTATACCTCTTATTATCTTGAACACCTCTATCATGTCTCCTCTCATCCTCCTTCTCTCCAAAGAGTAAAGCCCTAGCTCCCTTAATCTCTGATCATAATCCATACTCTCTAAACCAGGCAGCATCCTGGTAAATCTCCTCTGTACCCTTTCCAATGCTTCCGCATCCTTCCTTAGTGAGGTGACCAGAAATGGACACAGTACTCCAAGTGTGGCCTAACCAGAGTTTTATAAAGCTGCATCATACAGTGTCTGTGCCTCCGGCACATAATCCGGCCCTGTAGCTCAAAGGAAGAGGAGGGCAGTTGTAATAGGGGACTCGATATTAAGGGGGTCAGATAGGCGATTCTGTGGACGCAGTCCAGAGACCCGGATGGTAGTTTGCCTCCCTGGTGCCAGGGTCCGGGATATGTCTGATCGTGTCCAAGATATCCTGAAGTGGGAGGGTGAGGAGCCAGAGGTCGTGGTACATATAGGTACCAATGACATAGGTAGGAAAAGGGAAGAGGTCCTGAAAGGAGAATATAGGGAGCAAGGAAGGGAGTTGAGAAAAAGGACCACAAAGGTAGTAATCTCGGGATTACTGCCTGTGCCACGCGACAGTGAGAGTAGGAATGCAATGAGGTGGAGGATAAATGCGTGGCTGAGGGATTGGAGCAGGGGGCAGGGATTCAAGTTTTTGGATCATTGGGACCTCTTTTGGCGCAGGCGTGACCTGTACAAAAAGGACGGGTTACACTTGAGACAACACACATCAAAGTTGCTGGTGAACGCAGCAGGCCAGGCAGCATCTGTAGGAAGAGGTGCAGTCGACGTTTCAGGCCGAGACCCTTCGTCAGGACTAACTGAAGGAAGAGTGAGTAAGGGATTTGAAAGTTGGAGGGGGAGGGGGAGATCCAAAATGATAGGAGAAGACAGGAGGGGGAGGGATGGAGCCAAGAGCTGGACAGGTGATTGGCAAAAGGGGATACGAGAGGATCATGGGACAGGAGGTCCGGGAAGAAAGACAAGGGGGGGGGGACCCAGAGGATGGGCAAGAGGTATATTCAGAGGGACAGAGGGAGAAAAAGGAGAGTGAGAGAAAGAATGTGTGCATAAAAATAAGTAACAGATGGGGTACGAGGGGGAGGTGGGGCCTAGCGGAAGTTAGAGAAGTCGATGTTCATGCCATCAGGTTGGAGGCTACCCAGACGGAATATAAGGTGTTGTTCCTCCAACCTGAGTGTGGCTTCATCTTTACAGTAGAGGAGGCCGTGGATAGACATGTCAGAATGGGAATGGGATGTGGAATTAAAATGTGTGGCCACTGGGAGATCCTGCTTTCTCTGGCGGACAGAGCGTAGATGTTCAGCAAAGCGGTCTCCCAGTCTGCGTCGGGTCTCGCCAATATATAAAAGTCCACATCGGGAGCACCGGACGCAGTATATCACCCCAGTCGACTCACAGGTGAAGTGTTGCCTCACCTGGAAGGACTGTTTGGGGCCCTGAATGGTGGTAAGGGAGGAAGTGTAAGGGCATGTGTAGCACTTGTTCCGCTTACACGGATAAGTGCCAGGAGGGAGATCAGTGGGGAGGGATGGGGGGGACGAATGGACAAAGGAGTTGTGTAGGGAGCGATCCCTGCGGAATGCAGAGTGGGGGGAGGGAAAGATGTGCTTAGTGGTGGGATCCCGTTGGAGGTGGCGGAAGTCCTCTTCCTCTTCTCACCCTGTCTCTTGCAAAAACGCCACCCCTTCTCGCAATTCCTCCGTCTCCGCTGCATCTGCTCTCAGGATGAGGCTTTTCATTCTAGGACGAGGGAGATGTCTTCATTTTTTAAAGAAAGGGGCTTCCCTTCCTCCACTATCAACTCTGCTCTTAAACGCATCGCCCCCATTTCACGTACATCTGCTCTCACTCCATCCTCCCGCCACCCCACTAGGAATAGGGTTCCCCTGGTCCTCACCTACCACCCCACCAGCCTTCGGGTCCAACATATTATTCTCCGTAACTTCCGCCACCTCCAACGGGATCCCACCACTAAGCACATCTTTCCCTCCCCCCTCTCTCTGCATTCCACAGGGATCGCTCCCTACACAACTCCCTTGTCCATTCATCCCCCCCATCCCTCCCCACTGGTCTCCCTCCTGGCACTTATCCGTGTAAGCGGAACAAGTGCTACACATGCCCTTACACTTCCTCCCTTACCACCATTCAGGGCCCCAAACAGTCCTTCCAGGTGAGGCAACACTTCATCTGTGAGTCGACTGGGGTGATATACTGCGTCCGGTGCTCCCGATGTGGCCTTTTATATATTGGCGAGACCCGACGCAGACTGGGAGACCGCTTTGCTGAACATCTACGCTCTGTCCGCCAGAGAAAGCAGGATCTCCCAGTGGCCACACATTTTAATTCCACATCCCATTCCCATTCTGACATGTCTATCCACGGCCTCCTCTACTGTAAAGATGAAGCCACACTCAGGTTGGAGGAACAACACCTTATATTCCATCTGGGTAGCCTCCAACCTGATGGCATGAACATCGACTTCTCTAACTTCCGCTAGGCTCCACCTCCCCCTCGTACCCCATCTGTCACTTACTTTTATGCACACATTCTTTCTCTCACTCTCCTTTTTCTCCCTCTGTCCCTCTGAATATACCTCTTGCCCATCCTCTGGGTCCCCCCCACCCCCCCGTCTTTCTTCTTGGACCTCCTGTCCCATGATCCTCTCGTATCCCCTTTTGCCAATCACCTGTCCAGCTCTTGGCTCCATCCCTCCCCCTCCTGTCTTCTCCTATCATTTTGGATCTCCCCCTCCCCCTCCAACTTTCAAATCCCTTACTCACTCTTCCTTCAGTTAGTCCTGACGAAGGGTCTCGGCCTGAAACGTCGACTGCACCTCTTCCTACAGATGCTGCCTGGCCTGCTGCATTCACCAGCAACTTTGATGTGTGTTGCTTGAATTTCCAGCATCTGCAGATTCCTGTTGTTTGGGTTACACTTGAATCCTAGGGGGACCAATATCCCGGCAGGGAGATTTGTGAGGGCTACTGAGGTGACTTTAAACTAGAATGGTTGGGGGGTGGGAATCAAATTAAAGAGACTAGGTGAGAGGAGGTTAGTTCACAACAGGGGGATGGGAACCAGTGCAGAGAGACAGAGGGGTGTAAAATGAGGGTAGAAGCAAAAAGTAGTAAGCTGAAAAGTAAAAGTGGCAGGCCGACAAATCCAGGGCAAGCATCAAAAAGGGCCACTTTTCAACATAATTGTATAAGGGCTAAGGGAGTTGTAAAAGCGCACCTGAAGGCTTTGTGTGTCAATGCCAGGAGCATTCGTAACAAGGTGGATGAATTAAAAGTGCAGATTGTTATTAATGAATATGATATAGTTGGGATCACAGAGACATGGCTCCAGGGTGACCAAGGATGGGAGCTCAACATTCAGGGATATTCAATATTCAGGAGGGATAGACATGAAAGAAAAGGAGGTGGGGTGGCATTGCTGGTTAGAGAGGAGATTAACGCAATAGAAAGGAAGGACATAAGCCGGGAGGACGTGGAATCGATATGGGTAGAGCTGCATAACACTAAGGGGCAGAAAACACTGGTGGGGGTTATGTCCAGGCCACTTAACAGTAGTAGTGAGGTTGGGGATGGTATTAAACAGGAAATTAGAAATGTGTACAATAAAGGAACAGCAGTTATAATGGGTGACTTCAATCTACATGTAGATTGGGTGAACCAAATTGGTAAGGGTGCTGAGGAGGATGATTTCTTGGAATGTATGCGGGATGGTTTTTTGAACCAACATGTCGAGGAACCAACTAGAGAGCAGGCTATTCTAGACTGGGTATTGAGCAATGAGGAAGGGTTAATTAGCAATCTTGTCGTGAGAGGCCTCTTGGGTAAGAGTGACCATAATATGGTGGAATTCTTCATTAAGATGGAGAGTGACATAGTTAATTCAGAAACAAAGGTTCTGAACTTAAAGAAGGGTAACTTTGAAGGTATGAGACGTGAATTAGCTAAGATAGACTGGCAAATGACACTTAAAGGGTTGACGGTGGATATGCAATGGCAAGCATTTAAAGATCGCATGGATGAACTACAACAATTGTTCATCCCAGTTTGGCAAAAGAATAAATCAAGGAAGGTAGTGCACCCGTGGCTGACAAGGGAAATTAAGGATAGTATCAATTCCAAAGAAGAAGCATGCAAATTAGCCAGAAAAAGTGGCGCACCTGAGGACTGGGAGAAATTCAGAGTTCAGCAGAGGAGGACAAAGGGCTTAATTAGGAAGGGGAAAAAAGATTATGAGAGAAAACTGGCAGGGAACATAAAAACTGAATGTAAAAGCTTTTATAGATATGTGAAAAGAAAAAGATTGGTTAAGACAAATGTAGGTCCCCTACAGACAGAAACAGGTGAATTGATTATGGGGAGCAAGGACATGGCAGACCAATTGAATAATTACTTTGGTTCTGTTTTCACTAAGGAGGACATAAATAATCTTACGGAAATAGTAGGGGACAGAGGGTCTAGTGAGATGGAGGAACTGAGGGAAATACATGTTAGTAGGGAAGTGGTGTTAGGTAAATTGAAGGGATTAAAGGCAGATAAATCCCCAGGGCCAGATGGTCTGCATCCCAGAGTGCTTAAGGAAGTAGCCCAAGAAATAGTGGATGCATTAGTGATAATTTTTCAAAACTCGTTAGATTCTGGACTAGTTCCTGAGGATTGGAGGGTGGCTAATGTAACCCCACTTTTTAAAAAAGGAGGGAGAGAGAAACCGGGGAATTATAGACCGGTTAGCCTAACATCAGTGGTGGGGAAACTGCTAGAGTCGGTTTTCAAAGATGTGATAACAGCACATTTGGAAAGCGGTGAAATGATCGGACAAAGTCAGCATGGATTTGTGAAAGGAAAATCATGTCTGACGAATCTCATAGAATTTTTTGAGGATGTAACTAGTAGAGTGGATAGGGGAGAACCAGTGGATGTGGTATATTTGGATTTTCAGAAGGCTTTTGACAAGGTCCCACACAGGAGATTAGTGTGCAAACTTAAAGCACACGGTATTGGTGGTAAGGTATTGATGTGGATAGAGAATTGGTTGGCAGACAGGAAGCAAAGAGTGGGAATAAATGGGACCTTTTCAGAATGGCAGGCAGTGACTAGTGGGGTACCGCAAAGCTCAGTGCTGGGACCCCAGTTGTTTACAATATATATTAATGACTTGGATGAGGGAATTAAATGCAGCATCTCCAAGTTTGCAGATGACACGAAGTTGGGCGGCAGTGTTAGCTGTGAGGAGGATGCTAAGAGGATGCAGGGTGACTTGGATAGGTTAGGTGAGTGGGCAAATTCATGGTAGATGCAATTTACTGTGGATAAATGTGAAGTTATCCACTTTGGTGGCAAAAACAGGAAAACAAATTATTATTTGAATGGTGGCCGATTAGGAAAAGGGGAGGTGCAATGAGACCTGGGTGTCATTATACACCAGTCATTGAAAGTGGGCATGCAGGTACAGCAGGCGGTGAAAAAGGCGAATGGCATGCTGGCATTTATAGCAAGAGGATTCGAGTACAGGAGCAGGGAGGTACTACTGCAGTTGTACAAGGCCTTGTTGAGACCACACCTGGAGTATTGTGTGCAGTTTTGCTCCCCTAATCTGAGGAAAGACATCCTTGCCATAGAGGGAGTACAAAGAAGGTTCACCAGATTGATTCCTGGGATGGCAGGAATCATATGATGAAAGACTGGATGAACTAGGCTTATACTCGTTGGAATTTAGAAGATTGAGGGGGGATCTGATTGAAACGTATAAAATCCTAAAGGGATTGGACAGGCTAGATGCAGGAAGATTGTTCCCGATGTTGGGGAAGTCCAGAACGAGGGGTCACAGTTTGAGGATAAAGGGGAAGCCTTTTAGGACCGAGATTAGGAAAAACTTCTTCACACAGAGAGTGGTGAATCTGTGGAATTCTCTGCCACAGGAAACAGTTGAGGCCAGTTCATTGGCTATATTTAAGAGGGAGTTAGATATGGCCCTTGCAGCTAAAGGGATCAGGGGGTATGGAGGGAAGGCTGGTACAGGGTTCTGAGTTGGATGATCAGCCATGATCATACTGAATGACGGTGCAGGCTCAAAGGGCCAAATGGCCTACTCCTGTACCTATTTTCTATGTTTCTATGTTTTCTATGTTTCTCATGCCCCCTTCTTGCTCTTCTCAGCCCCTCCTTGAGCTCCTTTCTTGCTTCCCTATATTCTTCAATAGACCCATCTGATCCTTGCTTCCTAAACCTCATGTATGCTGCCTTCTTCCAGCTGACTAGATTTTCCATCTCACTTGTCACCCATGGTTCCTTCACCCTACCATTCTTTATCTTCCTCACCGAGACAAATTTATCCCTAACATCCTGCAAGAGATCTTTAAACATCGACCATATGTCCATAGTGCATTTCCCTGCAAAAACATCATCCTATTCACACCCACCAGCTCTAGCCTTATAGCCTCATAATTTGCCCTTTCCCAATTAAAAATCTTCTTGTCCTCTCTGATTCTATCCTTTTCAATGATAATGCTAAAGGCCAGGGAGAGGTGGTCACTGTCCCCCAGATGCTCACCCACTGAGAGATCTGTGACCTGACCCGGTTCATTACCTAGTACTAGATCTAGTATGGCATTCCCCCTAGTTGGCCTGTCCACATACTGTGACAGGAATCCATTGTGGACACACTTAACAAACTCTGCCCCATCTAAACCCTTGGAACTAATCAGGTGCCAATCAATACTATGGAAGTTAAAGTCACCCATGATAACAACCCTGTTATTTTTGCACCTTTCCAAAATTTGCCTCCCAATCTGCTCCTTGTGGTAAACCATATATATGTTGTAACTCGGTTACCTGTCTGGACACGCCCCTCTGCTGACTGCCCCTGTGGCTGCTCCCACAGATTACTGTATAAAGGTGATTTCGTCTTGCCCCTCCCCCTCAGTCCAGGGGCAGACACTCACTGTGGAGGTCGTATTGTACAGCAAATAAAAGCCTTTCAGTATTTTACCCAATCTCAGTCTTTTGGAGTTATTGAAGGTGCTTCAATTTTATTCGCTGTAAGTTTTAAAGCATGGAACATGCCCTGAGACCCAACAAGTTAGACCTCAATCCGCAAACGCCTGACGCTGGAAACGCTTTCGAACTCTGGCTGGCCTGCTTCGAAGCGTACCTAGAGGAGGTTAAAGCGACTGACCCCGTAGCGAAGCGCAGAGTTCTACTCTCCAGGGTCAGTCCACGGGTCTATTCGCTGATTAGAAACCAACCGAGCTACGACGGCACGATGAGCGCACACAAAGGACAATACCTGCGGCTGATAAACAGCGTCTACGCACGACATCGCTTAGCGACATGGCAACAACGGCCCGGGGAATCAATTGCTGAGTTCGTCCAGGCCCTACGGACACTCGTGTGAGCCTGCAATTGCCAGGAGCTGACGGCAGCGCAGCATGCAGAACTCCTAGTGAGAGACGCCTTCGTCACGGGGACCAGGTCAGTGTACGTGCGCCAGCGGCTGCTGGAAAAAGCCGATCTTACCCTAAGTTCGGCGATCGAACTAGCCGGCATGCTGGAGGCTGCTCTGCACAACTCTGAGGCTCTCTAGGTACATGATCCCCCGACACCCTAGTGGGCGCCGCAGACCCTGCAACCCACAGGCCAATCAACATCAGCTGCTGCCAGTCGCGAGTCCGCGAAGTGTTACTTCTGCAGACTCGAGAAACACCCCTGGAAACGCTGTTCGGCCCGAGAAGCTACCTGCTCCAGCTGCGGAAAGAAGGGCCACTTCACCAAGGTCTGTAAGTCCAAACCGCAAGCGGGATTGAGCAGCACCGCATGCAAGACGTGGGGGTCGCCATCTTGCCTGCTGCCATCTTCCCTGCACGCCGCCACCACGTGGGAGACATGGGGGCCGCCATCTTCCCTGCACGCCGCCACCACGTGCGAGACATGGGGGCAGTCATTTTGGTCGGCGCCACCTCCCACCGCCTACGACCCACGGGTGCTCACCAGGCACCCCACCACGCCGGACCAAGACAGTGACTCAACCCTGGCTTCCGTGACCCTCGACCAAAGCGCTCCTCACCAGCTCGCAAGGTCAATGATGGACATCCTGGTGGAGGGGCACAGGACAAGCTGCCTGTTTGACACAGGCAGCACGGAGAGTTTTATCCACCCGGACACGGTGCAGCATTGCGGACTCATGATACGGCCGGTAAGTCAGGGGGTCACCATGGCTTCCGGGTCACATACAACAGACATCCGGGGGGGTTGTGTAGCGACGCTAGTGGCGCAGGGCACAGAATATCGAGACTTTACGTTACTGGTCATGTCTCAACTGTGTGCCCCTGTGCTGTTGGGGTTGGACTTCCAGAGTCACCTGAAAAGCGTGACAATGAAGTATGATGGGCCCCTCCCACCAATTACTGTCATAAATCCCCAGTTTTGTAGGGATACGTCACAAACCCCGCTACTGACCATACACACACACACCGCCCGTACATCCCACCCAACATCATGCCAACTGCCGCACTACCGACACCACTTGCAGCCTCTCCACCCTCAAGATCCCTTCCCCACTGCTGTTTGCCAACCTGACCCCCGACTGTAAACCTGTGGCAACTAAAAGCAGGAGGTACAGCGTGGGGGACAGAGCCTTCATTAAGTTGGAGGTGTAGCGGCTGCTTAGGGAGGGGGGGTCACTGAGGCAAGCACAAGTCCTTGGAGGGCGCAGGTGGTCGTTGTTCGGAACAGGGAGAAGAATAGGATGGTCGTGGACTATAGCCAGACCATCAATAGGTTCATGCAGCTCGATGCGTACCCTCTACCCCGCATCGCGGATATGGTCATTTAGATAGCACAGTACAAGGTGTACTCGACCATAGACCTAAAATCCGCTTACCATCGGCTCCCCATCCGCCGGGAGGACCGCCCTTACACCGCCTTCGAGGCGGACGGCAGTCTTTATCAATTCCTGCGCGTCCCCTTCGGTTTCACGAATGGTGTATCTATCTTCCAGAGGGCGATGTACTGGATGGTGGACCAGTGCCAACTGAAGGCCGCGTTCCCATATCTGGATAACATCATCATCTGCGGTCGCGACCGGCAGGGTCACGACAACAACCTCCAAAAATTCCTCCAAGCGGCCAAAGCCTTCAACCTCACCTATAGCAAGCACAAGTGTGTATTCGGGACCACCCGACTTGCTATCCTTGGGTGTGTCGTGGAGAATGGAGTCATTGGCCCTGACCCCGACCGTATGCGCCCCCTGTTGGAACTCCCTCTTCCCAACACCCTCAGAGCCCTGAAAAGGTGCCTGGGCTTCTTTTCATATTACGCTCAATGGGCCTCTAACTACGCAGACAAGGCCCGCCCCCTGGTCAAGTCCACCACACTCCCCCTCTCTGCCGAGGCCCACACGGCCTTCAACCACATAAAAGGGGACATTGCCAAAGCAGCAATACATGCAGTGGATGAGGCCATTCCTTTCCAAGTAGAGAGTGACGCCTCCAACTTTGCGCTGGCTGCTACCCTCAACCAGGAGGAAGACCGGTGGTGTTCTTCTCCCGTACCCTTCAAGGCCCTGAAATTCAGCACTCCGCGGTGGAGAAAGAGGCCCAGGCCATAGTGGAAGCTATTAGGCACTGGAGGCACTATCTTGCTGGCAAAAGGTTCACCCTGCTAACTGACCAGCGCTCAGTCGCATTCATGTTTAATAACCAACAGCGGAGCAAAATCAAAAATGATAAAATTCTGAGGTGGAGAATCGAACTCTTCACCTACAACTATGACATCATGTACAGACCTGGGAAGCTCAACGAGCCCTCCCGATGCCCTATCCTGGGGAATGTGCGCCAGCGCGCAGATCGACCGGCTATACGCCCTACATGTAGATCTTTGCCACCTGGGGGTCACCCAGCTTTTCCACTTCGTGAAAGCCCGGAACCTGCCTTACTCCCTTGAGGAGATCAGGATGATGACCAGGGATTGCCAAGACTGCACAGAGTGCAAACCGCACCCGAAAAGGCACCACTCATCAAGGCCACCCGTCCCTTTGAGCGACTGAGTGTTGACTTTAAGGGTCCCCTTCCCTCCACCAACCGCAATGTGTACTTTCTTAATGTTATCGACGAGTACTCGCAGTTCTGCTTCGCCATCCCCTGCCCCAACACCACTACCATGTCAGTTATAAAAGCCTGCGCAAGCTCTTCACTCTGTTCGGATACCCATGCTATATCCACAGTGACAGAGGGTCCTCGTTTATGAGTGACGAGCTGCACCAATATCTACTGGCTAGGGGAATTGCAACCAGTAGGACCACGAGCTATAATCCCCGGAGGAATGGACAGGTGGAGAAGGAGAATGCCACGGAGTGGAAGGCCACACTCTTAGGCCTCAGGTCAAAGGGACTGCCGGTCTCCTGCTGGCAGGATGTCCTTCCTGAGGCACTCCACTCCATCCGCTCCCTGTTATGCACAGCCACCAATGCCAACCCTCATGAGCGGCTCTTTTCTTTTCCCAGAAAGTCGACCACTGGAACCACCCTCCCAACTTGGCTGACGTCCCCGGGGCCAGTGCTGCTCCGGAAACATGCGAGGAGCAATAAATACTCCCCAATGGTCGAGAGGGTTCACATACTTCATGCGAACCCCCAGTATGCCTATGTGGTTTTACCTGATAGGCGGGAGGACACGGTCTCCATCCGCGAGCTGGCGCCCGCAGGAGCACCGGGCCCCTACCCTGAACACTCCGTGGTGACTATTGACCCCGTAGCCACTGATGTATGTACCCACGAGACACCGCGCACTCCAAGCCCTACACACGACACTCCCATACCGGGCGCGATGCTCACGCACGAGGGATTACCGATGCCTAACGTGCTGACACCTCAAGTCAGTCCGGAGCCAGCACAACCGACGTCGCCGATGCAATCACCACCGGTGCTACGTAGATCACAGCGACAGACTCGACCACCTGATAGACTTCACCTGTAAATATACTTGTTTTAAATATTGTCAGTCACTTCATCCCGTGGGACTCATTTTAAAAAAAGTAGGGGTGAATGTGGTAAACCATATATATGTTGTAACTGGGTTACCTGTCTGGACACACCCCTCTGCTGACTGCCCCTGTGGCTCCTCCCACAGATTCCTGAATAAAGGTGATATCGTCTTGCCCCTCCCCCTCAGTCCAGGGGCAGACACCTCGCATGGAGGTCGTATTGTACAACGAATAAAAGCCTTTCAGTATTTTACCCAACCTCAGTCTTTTGGAGTTATTGAAGGTGCTTCACTCCTCTGCATCTCTGCTGCTACCAGGGGGCCTATAGAATACCCCCAGTAAAGTAACTGCTCCCTTCCTGTTCTTGACCTCCACCCATACTGACTCAAAAGAGGATCCTGCTACATTACCCACCCTTTCTGTAGCTGTAATAGTATCCCTGACCAGTAATGCCACCCTTCCACCCCTTTTTCCCCCCTCTCTATCCCTTTTAAAGCACTAAAATCCAGGAATATTGAGAATCTATTCCTGCCCTGGTGCCAGCCAAGTCTCTGTAATGGCCACTACATCATAATTCCATGTATGTATCCAAGCTCTCAGTTCATCACCTTTGTTCCTGATGCTTCTTGCATTAAGGTACACACACTTCAGCCCTTCTGCCTTACTACCTTTACACCATTTATTCTGCTTCTCTTTCCTCAAAGCCTCTCTATATGTTAAAGGTAAAAGGCAAAATATTCAAGGGGAACATGAGGGGTATCTTTTTCACTCAGAAGGCAGTGGGAGCGTGAAACAAGCTACCAGCGGAGATGGTGAATGCGGGTTCAATTTCAACATTTAAGAGAAGTTTGGAAAGGTACATGGATGGGAGAGGTATGGGGGCTATGGTGTAGGTGCAGGTTGATGGGACTGTGCAGAATAATAGTTGAACATGGACTAAGCAGGCCAAGAGCCTGTTTTTGCACTGTAGTTCTCTATGACAATAAATTGTTGGATTTGCCTGGATAGTTCAGGCACACAGTTTTTGCCAACTTCTTTACCTCGAAAGGTTTGAATGCTTCGGCTCTTTGTGTAACATGTAAACAGCCAATTATGCTTCTTTGCCAGTCTTATTTGTTGCTAATAACAAGATTACAGCACATGCCCAGCAGGTCAGTCTGTGCTAATGGAGTATGAGAAAACTGAGCCAAAGTCATAGATGAAATCCTTAAATTGGAGAATTCAATTCTGAGTACAGATTTTCAACCATTCTCTCCAAATTAACCCGTGTTTGGACTCAATAATTTTGCATTTTGGCTGATTACACTAGTTTTAAAACTACATCTCTACAGCATCAGCATAACTGACCCAGAATAATACAGGTTCAATCATAAATTGAAATACTTTCACTAGTTTAAAAAATACAGCATTTAACTTGATCTCATTTGTAAAAGAGGTTTTAACTCCACAATGAATTAATTACTGCTAATTCCACATATCTGCAATCCTCTGAGGAGGATTCCAAAATTCTGTTGGCTCAAGAATGTTAATTGGTATGATTTAAAGGAATTGGACTATGTTTTAGTTACTGAGGATATAGAACATAAACCTTATTTTCTCAAACACAATTAAGTAAGTAACCACCAATAATAAACACAACCTGCAAAAATAAACTTAAGCTTAAGTCTGTTTATTTTGTCCATCAAATGTCTGCTGCACAATTATGTAAATACGATCTTGAGCATTCCCTTGGTTCCTCCTGGATTTACCTTTCCCAAGTCTGGCATCAGCATTGTTTTTACTGTCTCGTCAGGATTAATTCAATATAGTCAACTTCCACCAGTTCCAAGAATGGGCACCAAAGCTGGCTCTAATACCTAACTACTGTATGTTCAGAATTACTTTTAAGTATAGAGTTAGTCTTGTACTGTTTAATTCAGTCTTCATCAACTGTAATTATATTGCAAAAATGTATTATGTTTACATTACTACATCCCTCAGGTTGTCATAGCCGGGGGTGGTGGTAGGAATAAGCTCCCATTACCTATAAAGTGCTCCAAATGATGTGCATCTCTAACAGCCTCTGACAGTCAAGTCCCAATTCTTGGCCTTCATGTGTGGCTTGGCTACTAGGCTCGGTGGAACTTTGTCACTGACAAGAGAAGGGGCTAGGGTGGACTACTGGTGCCTCAAAACCAGTTGCTTTGGGCAGGTGGGCTCGTCAACCTTGGACAGCAGTCCACCTAGGAGAAGGAAAACTCTGATTTTAAACCTCCGCTGCCTTGCAGCCCTACCCACTCATGGGAAAGAGTTCGGGAGTTGTAAACCCTGAGGAAGAAATCAGGAGCCGAGGTCCCTAAGGCAGCTTGATGTTGTTTACAACTTCACTCTGGCAACCTCTGTGACAACACTGGTACCAAGCTGTATCGGCACTTGCCCTTCCCTTGGACTACATCAGTGATGTGGAGAGGGGGATCCCCCTGTATAGACAACAGCTGGTTTTTCAAACCTACACAATGGAGAAGACACAGTCCTTCAAAGCAGGGGTCCCCAACCTTTTTCGCACTGCGGACGGGTTTCATATTGAAAATATTCTTGTGGACTAGCCGACCGGGGGTGGGGGGGATAGGGTTGTCAACGGACAAGAGTAGCAGTCAAATACGCTGGGTTTTCCCCGAAAAGCCTACAATGACCATGAAGCCTTGTGCGGGCACCAGTGCGCATGCGTAACTTGTGCATGCGTGTACGATTTTTTTCTACAAATCGTTTTTGGCGATTCTGTTCGGGGGGGGTGTTAATCACAATCGGAATATAGATGATAATTAGCTAATACACTCTTCATTTCTAAAAGGGTTTATCTAACGAATTCAATATTAAACACACAGCGCATATTTTCCTCGCATGAATATGGTGATAAGTCAATTATCAGGGGAGGACAGGGGAGCTTGAAGTAAGTGTTGAACAAACTTCCAGTAGAAGTGGGAGAGGCAGGTTCGATATTAAAGAAAAATTGGATAGGTATATGGACAGGAAAGGAATGGAGGGTTATGGGCTGAGTGCAGGTCGGTGGGGCTAGGTGAGAGTAGCATTCAGTATGGATTAGAAGGGCAGAGATGGCCTGTTCCGTGCTGTAATTGTTATATAGTTATACAAGTCAATAGTATCATAACATTTTAAGTATCGTTTGGATATTAAACACACAGCACATATTTTCCCCGTATGAAAATATAAAATCATTGCAACACACCAATATCGCTGAATCAGTGGGAGCTCTGGGCTTGTTTCCCTGCAACAAGACGGTCCTATCGAAGGGTGACGAGAGACAGCGATACTCGAACGGGGTTCCTAATGTCCAGTCTATTCCGCAATTTAGTTTTCGTTGCATTCATTGCAGAGATACGTTAGAAATGGAAGCAACGTTTTCAGTGCTTTTGTGGCTATCTCAGGATATTTAGCCTTGACTTTGATCCATAATGCCAGCAGAGATGTTATGTCAAACATACTTTTCAGCCCGCCGTCATTTGCAAGCTCGAGGATTTGATCTTCTTCCCGCGCTGAAGTGGATGATGCGCAGGTAATAACCTCGCATGCGTAATGGCTCAACAGTGGCCGTCACAGGGCATGAGGAAAGGTGCAGCTGACTCATATCGCCAAATCATATTGTTTCCTTGCGGCCCGGTAGAGCATGCTCGGCGGTGCGGTACCGGTCCGCAGCCCGGTGGTTGGGGACTGCTGCTCCAAAGGCACAAACCCATGATCCCCTGGGATTGACAGCTGTCTACTGCATACTGTAAATTTTGTACATTAAATTTATTACATAAATATTATATAAAAGTTAATCATTAATATATTTTTTGCTGATAGTAAAATTAAGGCCAAAATAACGAACTCCATTTGTTTTCATTGGTAAAGCAAGCAAAAATTGTTGTTGTTTCCAGGGCCCCACCCATCTGCAGGAAGTATGCAGACAAAAAAGCACAAGTGAACTGAGAAAATTACTTCAGAAAAATAGTTATTAAATTTAGCATTTTTTTCTGTGTTCCCAGAAAGATTAAGTATTGGATGTGGTCCAGACTCCAACCAGATGACTGTCACCACAAGGGAGGGAGAATAAAATTGCTATTCATAATAGCTAAGTTATACTATTTACTTGACCTCTGGAGACAATATCTCAAAAGCACTTACTTGTCACACTCATTGCACTGCTACCTTGTAAAGGTACCAAATATATGCAACAGTAAGTTTGAGTTATATGAAGAATGTGTACTCATTAGGCTTACTAATGCACCTCACTAATCCTGTCCTACACCATGATGGAGCAATCTGCAACTGTTTCAATATTCACAATAATGTTTCGATTATTATTCTGTAACATTGGAATAGCATCTTCATCCTCACTAATAATTTATGTAATATATGAAAAATGCTTATACAAACCTCCACGTAATCTTTCCCCTTGTATTTAGATACTAGTTGAACATCAGAGTTTAGGCTTCCTACATTCTGTTTCACCCTCATACATGAGATTATATGTCTTTGCTTTCTACAACTGAAATATCATGATGCTCTGAATTGATTCACATCTCTGAATGATTCCCATTGCAATGGCAGCAAAGTTTCCATTTCCTTTCTGCTTCATTCATGGTAATGTAACCCAGATATGATATCTGCGCTCCTAACATTGCTCCTGCCTTAATAGTCCACGTTTATACTAATGTCCTGTCACGCCAAAATTCCTTCACATTTTAAGAGATCAGAGGCCTATTTTATGTAAATTTTTGAACATTAAATTACATGGACTGGATATTCTCATCCATTAATCCATACAGTTGCACAATCATGAAACTTGTCAAAGCTGTAATGCTATGAAAGGTCTTTCAAAGGAACAAAATGGTTTCTGATTTTCATTCTTGTCCTCTTAGAACTTGTAAGTTATAAAATTGTAATCTACCGCAACCGCTGAGGGAGTTGCATTAAGATGATTTTGCAACTTCTCAATTACTTTGTTAAACGGGACATCAATTTTCATAATATCTTTAAGAACGAGGAGGCTTACAGGAGTGTGATAAATCAACTGGTTGAGTGGTATTGCAATAACAACCTTGTACTCAATATCAGCAAAACCAGGGAAATGACTGTGGACTTCAGGAAGGGGAAGTTGGGAGAATTCACACCGATCTTCATTAAGGGGTCAACTGTGAAAAGAGAGAGCAGCTGCAAGTTCCCGGATACCAACATCTCAGAGGATCTGTTCTAGGCCCAACACATGGATGCAATCAGGAAGAAAATACAGCTATGGCTCCGTCATGTTAAGAGCTTGAGGAGATTTTGAACGTCACCAAATACACATAAAAATTTTCATAGATGTACCATGGAGAGCATTCTGGTTGTTTGCAGCACGATCAGGTGTGGAGCCTGCAGTGCACAGGATTGCAAGAGCCACATAGGGTTTCAGACTCAGCACCATCATGGGCACAAGCTTCTCCACCATCAAGGACATCTTCAAGAAGTGGTGCCACAGCATCCATCAATAAGAACCCTCAGCAACCAAGACATGCCCTTTTCTCATTACTATCATCAGGCAGGAAATTCAGGAGCATGAAGATCCACACTTAATTACTTATAAACAGCTTTTTCCTCTCCACCATTAGATTTCTGAATGATCCATAAAGATTACATCATTATTCCTTTTTATTTACAGTATTTATTTATTGTTTATAATTTATAGATTTTAAGTCCTTATATCCTCATTCTGAGCAGCTTACTCCTTGCCTTCTATTTCAATAATATTGTCCACCCTTGCATTCCCTCAAATATGAAAAAGCATAATTGAAGGGTCTTAAATATTTAAACAAAAATTAAAGCACTTATATTCATACAGTATTGTGATAATGATTCCATTTTATGATATTTATTTGTGCAACCTGTTGCCCCTCTGAGACGCTTCAACAATAGCAGCAACATAACTGCAGTGAGGCAGTTGACTTTGGATTGTTGACTGCTGATGATCTTGCATTAGCTTGAGCATTCTTGAGCCAAGAAGGCTCAGTTTCAGGTTACACGGCCTCTGCATGCATGGCTGGAAAAAGGGCAGGCTGTGTGACGATGAAGGAAAGATACTGATGGATTCATCTCTGTTGTGTATTTAATATTTCAGTACTATTGGTGTAATTTTGTAAATATAATGTTGAATCAAACACTCTTTCTTTGTTTAAATAATTCACTATGAGTTATACGTAAAAGTACATGAATGGGATGTGTCAGGACACCAGCACGTCATATGCACACCTCGCCAAAGTAAAAACGAAACTAGATACGCATCTGTCAGGGTCCTTTGTTTTTACTTTGATTAGTTTTAAGTCTTGAACTGGCGACAAGGAAATTTTAAAAGATTCCAAGATGACTATCTACCTGTTGAAGCACAGTGCGATGTTCCAGTTAAAAAGTGCAGCAATACGTTCAAGTAATTTTAAAAAAATTGCAGCACCTTTTTTTCTTTCTTCGCAAGAGAAGAAAGACTTGACTTAAAAAGAGGCAGAAAATGGATGAAATTCATAGATTCATAAACAGTGAGCACTGGGTGATAATAATCATAGAGAAAAGGCAGAAATGGTTGTCTACATCAGAACAACAGATGTGTTTGATTACACGAGATAATTGGATGTTGTTTTCAGAGTGAATTGAGCAGTATTTTGTAGCAAATGAAATAGTCAATGCAAAGCAAGTGCATTGGATTAAAGGCACTTGCTGATATCGTGAAAGTAATGCAAGAGCATTTAAAGTTGAAACCACTGTTGATTGCAGAATGGTTTAGTTTTCATAAGCAGAATCAAAGGGGAGTCCACTTCAGAGCACATGGCTGAATTAAAGCATTGTCAGTTCAGTGATGGGCTTAATGATGCAATGAGAGATCACTTAGACCATAAGACATAGGAGCAGAATTAGACCATTTGGGTCATTGCGTCTGCTTCACCATTTCATCATGGCTGATCCAATTTTCCTCTCAGCTCCAATCTCCTGTCTTCTCTCCATATTCTTTATGTCCTGATCGATCAAGAATCTATCAACGTCTGCCTTAAACATACATGAAGACTTGGCCTCCACAGCTGTGTGTGGGAAAGAATTCCACAGATAAACTATTTTCTGGTTAAAGAAATCCCTCCTGATCTCCATTCTAAAAGGACGCCTTCCATTTTGAGGCTGTGTCCTCTGGTCTTAGACTTCCCCATCACAGGAAACATCCTCTCCACATCCACGATATCAAGGCCTTTCATCATTCAATAGCTTTCAGTGAGGTTACCCCTCATTCTTCTGAATTCCAGCAAATAAAAACCCAGAGCCAACAAACACTCTTTATATGACAAGCCATTCAATCCTAGAATTATTTTTGCAAACCTTCTTTGAAGCTACTTCAGTTTTAGCACATTCTTTCTAAGATAAGGGGCCCCAAACTGCTCACAATATGCCAAATGAGACCTCAGCACTGCTTTATTAAGCCTCAGCATTACATCCTTGCTTTTATATTCTAGTCCTCTTGAAATGAATACCACCATTGCATTTCCCTT
Source organism: Mobula birostris (assembly GCF_030028105.1). Lineage (NCBI taxonomy): Eukaryota > Metazoa > Chordata > Chondrichthyes > Myliobatiformes > Myliobatidae > Mobula > Mobula birostris. Next base: position 80,759,213 of record NC_092379.1, on the reverse strand, counting down.
CCACGTCACAGACTCAACCTGCAAATTAACCTTTAGGGAATCCTGCACAAGGACTCCCAAGTCCCTTTGCACTTCAGTTTTTTTGTATTTTCTCTCCATTTAAAGAATAGTCAACCATTTCATTTCTTCTACCAAAGTGCATACACTTCCTGACACTGTATTCCATCTGCCATTTCTTTGCCCATTCTCCTAAGTCCAACTGTAACCTCTTTACTTCCTCAAAACTACCTGCCTCTCCACCTATCTTAATATCATCTGCAAACTTTGCAACAGGCCATCATTTCCATCATCCAAGTCATTGACACATAACATAAAAAGAGTCGGTCCTAACACAGACCCCTGAGGAACACCACTAGTCCCCGGCAGCCAGCCAGAAAAGGCTCCCTTTATTCCCACTTTTTGCCTTCTGCCAATCAACCACTCCTTTATCCATTTTGGAATCTTTCCTGTAATACCATGGGGTTGTAGCTTATTAAGCAGCCTCCTGTGTGGTACCCGGTCAAAATTTGTGGAATGATATAGGAGAGCATTCAAAAATTGCTCCTAACTGAAGCTCAACGTACATTTAAAAAAGCAGTTGAAAAAGCTGTACGAATGGAAACAGCAGATAGAGACGCAGTTGAATTGCAGTCAGGAATGAAAATGAGCATGAACACAATTGCAACATCTAAACAGAAACTGGCCGAGCTGAAGAAATTGTGATACCATTGTGGCAGGGGCTCACATACAGTACACCAAACCAATGCAGATTTAAAGGTGAAACTTGCAGAAGATGCATCAAAGTAGGACACATACAAACAGTTTGTCAGGCAGACAAAAATAAATGGTCTAGACAGGGAAGAGAAATAGATAAAATGTCAAGATGCAGTTTCAAAAAGAGCACTAATATGCATGCTGTTGATGAAAAATCTGATAATGATGAGAGTGACAAGGTCTGGGTAGCCTTGAGATTTCGTGAAAACTAACAATAGACAAGGAATATGGCTTCCACCAGAACAGAGCAGCAAATTAATTAAAATAGAATTGGACACTGGCTTGGCTGTTTCTGTCATTACACAATATTCATTTGAATGCCATTTCAAAGATACTGAACTGAGGCTTGCAGATATCACCTAAGTATTTTACAGGAGAAAATAACTCTTTTGGGAATAACATTTGTAAATAACACAACAACCAACAAGGTACATTGGGCTTGGATGTGGCTGAAACCAAAAGGATGGCTAGCATTGTGAGGACATGATTGGCTGAGACAACTACAACTTGACTGGAGATCCATCCACCATTTGCATGCCACATGACCTACAAAAGAGTCAGCTGAAAGTGATTTAAGGAAGGTACTGGATGATGCGACATCAGTGTTCAAATATGGTACTGGAAAACTCAAACATATGAAGGGTAAAATAATGTTAAATGAAAATGCAACACCCATGTTTGACAAAGCCCATCTGGATCCTTATACCATCCGTAATAAAGTAGCCAGTGAACTAGATTGAGGAAAGCAGAAGGAATTCTTTCCGAGGTTGAATGGAGCCCATGAGCAATGCCAATGGTCCCAGTAGCTTAGAAGAATAGGTCAACCAAGATCTGTGGTGATTTTAAGATCTCCATCAGTGCAGTTCTGAAATTAGATCAATAGCCTCTGCCCAGGATAGAGGATATCTTTATAAACCTTTCTGGAGGGAAACACTTCAGCAAAATGGACTTAGCTTAGGCCAGATCAAGATGGAAGAAGAGTCCAAGGGTTTCTCACTATAGGCATTCATAAAGGGCATTATCACAATAATAAGCTTATTTCTGGAGTCACATCTGCAATTGCACTCTGGCAGAAAGCTATCGACCAGGTGATGCAAGGATCCTGGATACTCACTATTACCTGGATGACATCTTTATTTCCAGTAAGGATGGCAAGGAACATCTACAAAATCTCAAGACAATGTTAAAAAGATTAGAAGATTATGGCTTCAGAGCACAATGCAACAAGAGTGAATTATTTAAACTAGGGAGTTCCAACCTGGGGTCCATGGACACCTCAGTAAATGGTAGGGATCCATGGCCTTAAAAAGGTTGGGAACCCCTGCTCTAAAACAAGCATCACTTACTGTGGTCACACCATTGATGCACAATAATTACTGTATACATGTGTACAAATTCAAGCAGTGGAGGATGCCCCAAAGCCAAAGGGCATTTCACATCTATATTCCTTCTTACGATTTTCCAATTAATATAACAACTTCCTGCCAAACCTGGCTACTGTGCTCCACCCCTTGAACTCATTACTACTGATCAGGATGAAATGGCAATGATAAGGCAGTGTGAGGTAGCTTTCAAAAAGGTAAAAGAAAAGGTTACATCAAACACTTAACTCACACATTGTCCAGTGAAGCTTGCCTGAAACCCCTTGCGTTATGGTATAGGTGCACTCATGTCACATGTTGTGAGTGAAGGAAGTGAACGTCCATAGCCTATGTATCATATTACCTTACCACTGCTGAGAAAACTTATACACATATTGACAGAGAGGCTTTGAGTCTGGTTTGGGGTGTAAAACATTTCAACCAATTCTTGTATGAGAGAAAGTTTACCCTTGTTACTTATTATCAACCACTAGTGTCCATTTTCAATCCACAGAAAAATGTTCCACCAACAGCAGCAACACAAATGCAAGGATGGGCTCTGGTTCTCAGATGACACTATTACAAGATCGATTTCAAGAGGACAACCAATCATGGAAATGCTAATGAATTGCCCTATTTACCCTTGGAACGGGAAATAGCTGAAAATTTTACAAAACAGGACACTCTACTTGATGTATTCTCTCTAATGCAAATCAAAAATCTCCCTATTATGACAGAGATGATCCAAAGCAAAACCAGAACCATGTCTCAGTTCTACATGGCCACCCAAAATGGCTGGAGTGTGCAGCAGGAAACCTAGTTCTCCAATTTTTACCGGTGCCGGGATAAACTTGCCTTTGACTGGGGTTGCCTTGTGTAAGGATTGAGAGTTATTCTACCATCCAACATGAGAGCAAAAGTGTTGCAGGAGCTACATGCCAGTCATCTAGGTGTAGTCAAAATGAAAGCACTGGCTCGAAGCTTTGTCTGGTGGCCTGGTTTAGATCAGAAGATTGAGCAGCTTGCCATGCATTATTTGGGATGCCAACACGTCCAGAAGAAAGGTATCCAGAGCTATCAGAATCACTTCCTGCAGTCCCAAAGCCAACTCTTACAACCACCATGGAAGAGACACCAGAAACTGAGATTGTTTCACTGTCTCAAACCAAGCAGAGTGATACCCCATTGTAAGGAAAAAGTTATCCCACAAGATTAAGAGTAAGAAATCCTCCACAGCAATTAAATCTTTAAGCTTGAATGGGACAGTTTAAAATCTATTATGCTGTGGTGATAATATAGTAGTTGTAATATATGGCATACTGTATGTATACTATATATATCTATCTATATATATATATACATATACACACACACACACACATATATATATGTATGTATGTATGTGTGTGTATATATATATATATATATATATATATATATATAATGCATTCAATATTGATTTGGAGTTTATAGCTAAGCAGGATGGAGTATTGAGCCTCCACCAGGGAATCCAGTTCCACCCGCAGAACAGAACCAGCCTTCCTCACGAGCTTATCAATCTTCTTGGCGAAGGCTGCTCTCACCCTGCTACTCCAGCAGACAACAGTGTAGAATCGAATGTTAGCCACCACCGACTGTAGAACATCTGCAGAATAGTGCTGCAGATGTTGACTGGCCGGAGCCTTCTCAAGAAGTACAGTTGGCTCTGTCTCTTCTTGTATGGAGCCCCTGTATATTTAGCCCAGTCCAGTTTATTGTCCAAGTGAGTTCCCAGGTATCTATAGTCTCAGACGACTTCCACATCTGTTCCCTTGGTGGAGATGGGAATGCAGGGTGTTTCACCTTCCAGAAGACCACCACCAATTCCTTTGTCTTAGCAATGTTGAACTGCACACTACTCAGCAAATTTGTCCACCACTCTTCTGCACTCAGTCTCTTGACCCAGTCTGATACAGTCCACAACTGCCAAACTGATTCCACCAAGGTGCACCACTGAACACCATATAGCCATATAAACCATATAACAATTACAGCACAGAAACAGGCCATCTCAGCCCTTCTAGTCCATGCTGAACGTTTACTCTCACCTAGTCCCACCGACCTGCACTCTGCCCATAACCCTCCATTCCTTTCCTGTCCATATAGCTATCCAATTTAACTTTAAATGACAATATCGAACCTGCCCCAACCACTTCTGCTGGAAGCTCGTTCCACACAGCTACCACTCTCTGAGTAAAGAATTTCCTCCTCGTGTTACCCCTAAACTTTTGCACTTTAACTCTCAACTCATGTCCACAGGAGATCCTTTCTACAACTCCTCCTCAAGTATATAACTCCTCCTTTCTCATGCCTCTGTAATTCCTTTACTCCACTGTAGTACTGATACATCTAACTTTAGCTTCTCCCTCTCAAACTGCAGGGTAAATGGAATCATTATTGTGACCAAGGTTAGCTACCTAATTGTATCCAGTCCAGAATTGCTGGTTCCCAAATGAGCTCAGTCACAAGCTGCTCCAAAAAGCCATCTTAGGGGCATTCCACAAATTCCCTGTCTTGGGATCCAGCATTAACTTGATTTTCCAAATCTATCTGCATGTTGAAAATCCACCATGACTAACATAGCCCTGATGGCAGTCATATATAAGCTCCTGCTCAAGCTCCGAAAGGTCAGCTACAAAACTTTGTTTTTTGGCTCTCTGCTTGACCTGGGTGAAGTCACCTTTACTTTTCCACTCCAAATTCCCATTGGCCGTTATTCCGTGCTGAATCTGTAAATAAAATACAAATACAATAAGAATTATGTGGCACCACGTTTACATGCATGGCTCGCTAAAAGTAAAAGCGAAACAAGAGACACATCCCTAAGACGCAAACACAAGGAAATCTGCACATGCTGGAATTTCAGGACGAAGGGTCTCGGCCCAAAACATCGACTGTACCTCTTCCTAGAGATGCTGCCTGGCCTGCTGCATTCACCAGCAACTTTGATGTGTGTTACACATCCCTGTGTCTCCCTTTCTTTTACTTTGATAAGTTTTATGTTTTGAATTTACAAAACAGAACAGTCACCAAAGCCACATTCTAAGGCTACAACCACACTAGACCAGATAAATCCGTAAACGAAGGTTTGTCTCTTTGTTTTGACCCTCCATCCACACTGAAACAGCGTTTTCATCTCCCGCAAACGGAGATTTTCAGAAACGCTCTCCAGAGTGAGTAAATCTGAAAACACCTAATATCTGGCGTAGTGTGTATGGGGTAACCGGCTATTGTTAAAACTACTGTCATGACGTGCCGGAACAAATGGTGGCCACAGCGCAGCATTTCATTGTTTTCTTGAACGCAACCTCCAACACCACAACAACAATATCTGATAATAGATGTGTAACAGCCTATTGTAACATTGTATGGAAATACAAGATAACGCTGATGCAGACATGTTTTATACATTTAACAAGGTGCTTTATTAATGTATTGCTTGTGCAAACATTCAATAGATGCAATTGTCAATCTTGCACAGTAACTCGATTGATTGCACATGTTAGATACAGCAAAATAATACACAAAGACATGGCAAAAGTAAAGGCAAACAAATGAGATAACAGCAAATTCCACTTTTGCCCAGTAACAAGCCTTATTGCATCTAGTTGTAGCTGTCGTCCCTTTCATCAGTGAAGAGACTATGGCTGTAGGAAATGTTTCTGGACAAACGCGCACCAAGTCTTTCATTTGGCAATTTCCTTTTAAGTTTTTCTCATCTGTAACTGGACAAATGTGCACCAAGTATATCGTTTCCTCTTCGCTTGTTTTCTGTGTGTCCTGTGCATGCCCAGTAGGAGGAGTTTCGCCCAAATATCCATTTTAATGTGGACTGAGTTATTTTTAAAAACGCCTAGTGTGGACACCTGTCATTTTTACGCGAAACCGGCGTTTTCAAAATTATCCAGTCTAATGTGGACGTAGCCTAAGAAAGCTACGATGAAATCATTGTTATTCTGGTATTCTCTGGAAGACACTTTGCTGATGAACAATGGGTTAGCATTGACTGCTGAGCAGAAAGAACAAATTGCTAATGGCCTGCTCTGCATTGAACAGACAAGGAAAAAATATGTGTCACAAACAGTGCAACTGGTGAGAAGTATCAATGTTAACCTCATAGATATTCACTTTAGAACCACTTCTCTAGTGAATGCAAACATAATAAAATCTTTGTTTCATTCATGGAATGGGAGCTTGCTGGCACTGCTGTATCTTTATTCTTTTATCATTGACCATAAATCAGTGTCCATTGGCTACCAGCAGCCTTGATAATGGAAACAATTCCTCCCTGTCAAACTCTTCACATCTTTGAACTCCTCTATCAAATCTCTTTGCAACCTTTCTGCCATAACAAGAACAATTTTAGAACTGCACTCCTCTACTCCCTGTATACAGTGGGAACTAACCTGGCCTTTTACTAAGTACTTGATATCCTTCCTAGAGCACAGTGCCCATATTTGGACACTACTCCAGCTAAAGCTCAAGAGGTGGCATTGAAAGTTTCAGCTCAGCTCAAATGCACAGCCAAGAATCCTGTTTCTTCCTAAACAGTTTATTTTTGAAGTATTTATCAAGTTGTCCTGCCCTACCCAAAAACTAGTATACAGACAACCTTACATTCCAATGTTCCTGCATCTCCTTTAAAATTGTATCATTCTGTTTTCTCTTTCTAGCACTCAGAATGCACCAGTTATGGTCTTTAGCAGTAAATGGGAGAAGAATAGGGACTGAAGGTAATTATCCTGTTTCTCCAAATTTTGGCTGTAACTTAAATATGGCATCAGTACGTTCCAGAGTGCGCAGGAGAAAATTTGTTCAGGATCTCCTGCCAAATTTAAAGTTGTTTACTTCCTTTGCTAGCCTTGTAGGGTTGTTGAACCCATGGAACATCTGACACAGCAATAACACAAAGGGATGAAAAAATCAATTCAAGTTAATATTTTCCTGCTACTTAAAATGGAACCTGATGATTTCCCACCATTTCTAGATTGTATAGTTTTTAAAAACTTCAAACTTATCAGTGAAGGAAGAAACAAAGCATTTGCAGAGCTGCAAGGGATTGATAAGAACCCTGAACAGAGTTTATAGCTTTAGAAAAAAAGGAATGGTTGATTGTGCACTGCACGCTATTAAATAGCTGGATATAATAGCAATGCATTTCATTGTAAATAGCGATGCATGTTGAACATTTTAATACAGGTTCACATAACTCAGTGGATTTAACTTCTACTTGGACGATGAATACTTGAGATTTTTTATAGTGAAGAGCTAGATGCCAGTTTTGGCATGCAGGGAGAACTCAAGAGATAAATGCATTTGACTCACATTAGAAAGTGTTCAGGCATTTTTCAATACAAATGTGTTTGATGGACTGTCAAGTCGATTCTTGAAACAGACAGTTCTGGCAGTGTGTAGGTTAGATTAAATTTTAGGAACAAACAGCTGTATTCAAATTTGTGATTGTTTTCTAAAGTAATTACTCTGGCTTCATATAATAAAGGACAACATTTTAAATCAGCTGGCCTAGAATTTCTGTTCATTCCCACTGGCTTTGGCAGTGCAATTCATTCAAAACTGGAGTAAATAAAGCAAAAGAATGGAATTTAAAGCGCTAGTTCGTCTTCATTGCAACTCCAAGGTTTATGATCTTCTGTGCTAGCTCACCAATTTAAGAAGTACAACACAAGACGTTGGCCTCATCCTCAACCTTCTTCACAGTCACTGGGGATGAATTAGATCCCTTATAGGGAGTTGCTACAGACAGTGTTCATTTTACAGGTCATGTGTGATCCTCCATTGGTTGAGGTTGACCATGAATATTACATTCTAGCTGCCTATGTTGTTGGTGCAGCGCCATCTGTGGCCGACGCGATCAATGCAAGCTGGCAAAGGTTGTATCTGTAAGTGGCCTCAGCTGTGCTGGAGATGCAGTGTTCCTTTCTACGGGCCCATTTGTCTTCTGCTACTTTCAGGAATTTCTCCTTGCCTGACCTAAGGTGCAGTTTCAGGGTGCTTCTCTATCTGGTGCAGTCAGCTGCAAGTTCCTCCCAGGACTTACTGTTGACATTCAGCACCTTTATGTCCTGTTTGCAGACAGCCTTGAAGCACAGTTGCGGGAAGTCAGTAGTTCTCTTGCCTGAATCCAGCTCACCTTAGAGAATGTCTTTTTGGACATGGCCAGCCTGCATGCACAGTAGACATAGCCCAGCAAACACAGACAACACTTCCTGAGTAGGGTGTACACAATTTGTGGGGGGTGGGGGGGAAGGCATGAGAGATAACCTTGGCACTCGGTACTCTGTCTCTCCAGGAAACGCACTGAAGGTACTTTAAATGAAAGGTGTTGAGCTTTCTCTCCTGCTTAGCATATGTTCTCCAGGTCTCACTGCTATACAGCGACGTGCTGGTGACACAAGTGTTGTACACTGCCATCTTTGTTTTGACTGAAAGTTTGGAGTTCTACCAGACTTGTGTGATGAGGCAGGCAAGAGTTGTTGCAGCCTTCCCAATGAGCTTGTCAATTTCTACATTCAAGGAGAGATTGTCACCAATGATGGACCCCAAGTATATAAACTGGTCCAGTTTGTAGTTATCTATGGTAATAACTGGTGGTGCCTTCATGTCTTGTTCCAACGGGATCCCACCACTAAGCACGTCTTTCCCTCCCCCCGCTCTCTGCATTCTGCAGAGATCGCTCCCTACACAACTCCCTTGTCCATTCGTCCCCCCCATCCCTCCCCACTGATCTCCCTCCTGGCACTTATCCGTGTAAGCGGAACAAGTGCTACACATGCCCTTACACTTCCTCCCTTACCACCATTCAGGGCCCCAAACAGTCCTTCCAGGTGAGGCAACACTTCACCTGTGAGTCGACTGGGGTGATATACTGCGTCCGGTGCTCCCGATGTGGCCTTTTATATATTGGCGAGACCCGACGCAGACTGGGAGACCGCTTTGCTGAACATCTACGCTCTGTCCGCCAGAGAAAGCAGGATCTCCCAGTGGCCACACATTTTAATTCCACATCCCATTCCCATTCTGACATGTCTATCCACGGCCTCCTCTACTGTAAAGATGAAGCCACACTCAGGTTGGAGGAACAACACCTTATATTCCGTCTGGGTAGCCTCCAACCTGATGGCATGAACATCGACTTCTCTAACTTCCGCTAGACCCCACCTCCCCCTCGTACCCCATCTGTTACTTATTTTTATGCACACATTCTTTCTCTCACTCTCCTTTTTCTCCCTCTGTCCCTCTGAATATACCTCTTGCCCATCCTCTGGGTCCGCCCCCCCCTTGTCTTTCTTCCCGGACCTCCTGTCCCATGATCCTCTCGTATCTCCTTTTGCCAATCACCTGTCCAGCTCTTGGCTCCATCCCTCTCCCTCCTGTCTTCTCCTATCATTTTGGATCTCCCCCTCCCCCTCCAAATTTCAAATCCCTTACTCATTCTTCCTTCAGTTAGTCCTGACGAAGGGTCTCGGCCTGAAACGTCGACTGCACCTCTTCCTAGAGATGCTGCCTGGCCTGCTGCGTTCACCAGCAACTTTGATGTGTGTTGCTCCAATGAGATGACCCTCGCTATTGAAGACAGGTCATAGAAGTACAGAAAATAGGAGCAAGAGTAAACCATTTGTTCCCTTGAGCAACTTGACCATTCAACCTGATTATGGCTGATTCATCAACAAGGCTGGATCCGTCCTTGGCTACAACCCGGACTCTTTTGAGGAGGTCACTAAACAGACTGTTATCCATTATGGACAATCTGGCACATCCTCTCCATGACTTACTGAATAAGCAGTGGAGCAATTCAGTCTGTCTGACCCTGTCATAAGTTTATCTGTTTAAATAAAATTACTTTTGCATTATTCTCAATTTGAATGAATAGAAAGCTACTAAATAGAATATTTCCTCATCCCACGGTCCTCCATCCCAAGTATTATTTTAATGTATCCTCACTGCACTTTCACTATTAATATCCATTCTCAGGTAAAGTCTTAAAGGAAAGTAAAAAAAATATATATACAGGTTTTTCAACAATAATTATCAAACTGTCTTTGGTTACCAGTCTAAATTTACCAACGAATATTTTTTTGAAGCAATTGTTATCAAAAGCATATGCCAACCCTGATAAGATATCAGTGTTGAACAAAGCCTGGAAGTCATTTCTATGATGTATATGCTTGTGGACAGTGCAGGGCACTCTTGCAAAGGCCAACCTTTACAATATATGTGTACAATCTGTTCTGTTGAATTTGCAAAGGGATCTAAGTACTGTAGTGTATTTAATATTTCAATAATATTTGAATAATATTGAATATGTATAGTTTGATTAAGCATTCTTTGTCTACATATTTTATCATGGGTTATATAGAAGAAGTGTGTAAAAGATAATCATCTTTACGCCACCATGTCACAAATTGACTGCCTTGCTAAAGTATTTCCCAGCTCCCATGTTTTTCCTTTGATTAGCTGCTCATGATACAAAACATAACAGTGGTGATGAGTAAGTGTTAAGGTGAACCTGAGATGACAACCTACAATACCTATTGAAGCACAGCACGTTTCCTCTTCAGAAGCGGAAAGATTCATTCAAGTTTTTTAAAAAAGCACAGCATGCATTTCTTCGGAAGGAGGTGAAGTTAGAAAAGTCAGAAAATGGACAAAATTCACAGGTTGATAACAGTTAGTACCCAGCAATAATAATAAAAATAAATTTAAAATAACAGAAATGGCTGGCTACATCATAAAGATAGACACAGTTAATTTGACAATAGGTGACTGGATGACAGATACTGAACGAATTGAGCAGTATTTTAAAGTAAATGAAATAGCCAATGCAAAGCAAGGGCCAGGTTTACTGAGGATATTAGGTGGAAAAGCATACATTTTGTATAGACGTTTGACTGCTCCAACCAAACCAGCCAAAATAAGCCAAAATAAGCATATCATGAAGATAATGCAAGAGCGTTTAGAACCAAAAGCATTGTTGATTGCAGAACACTTTACATTTCATAAGTGGAATCAAAAGGAAGGGAAGACCGTTTCAGGCTATGTGACTGAATTGAAGAAAACTGTCTAAGCACTGTCCGTTCAGTAGTGGACTTAATGATGCCGTGGGAGATTATTCAGTTTGGGAAATCTTCCAGGAGAATATTCTAAACTGCTCCTCACTGAAGCACAGCTCATATTTGAAAGAGCAGTTCGAATCACCATATCAATGGAAGCAGCAGCCAGAAATGCAATTGAACAAAATTGCAACGTCTAAACAGAAATCTGCCTGGTCGATCAAATTAAGAAAGGTACTGGATGATGTCACAGCAATGTTTAAGGATGGCAATGAAAAACTCAAACCCATCAAGGGTAAAATAGTGTTAAATGAAAATGCCACATCCAAGTTTTACAAAGCCTGCCCAGTTCCTTATAAAGCAGTTAGTGAATTCAATCGCATGGAGGCTGAAGGAATTCTTTTCCTGATTCAGTGGAGACCATTGACAATGCCAAAGAATGGATCTCTCAGTATCTTCAATGATTTTAAGGTCACCATCAACCAAGTACCAAAAGAAAATCAATACCCTCTGCCTAGGATAGAAGATATCTTTACAAACCTTACTGGAGGATAATATTTCAGCTAAGTGGAATTAACTGATGCCTACCTGTCGAAAGAGATGGAGGAAGAGCCTGAAGAGTTTTTTTTTACCATAAACACTCATAAAGAGCTTTATCACTATAATAGGCTTATTTCTGGAGTGGCATCTGTACCTGCACTCTGGCAGAATACTCTTGATCAAGTGCTGCAAAGCTGCCCAGGCACTCAGTGTTACCTGGATGTCATCATCGTTACCAGTGAGGATAACAAGGAACATCTGCAAAATCTCAAGACAGTGGTGAAAAGATTAGAGCATGAAACAATAAGTGAGAATTCTTTAAACCAAGCATCATTCATTGTGGTCAGACTACTGACACACAAGAATTACACAAGTGTCCTGAGAAAATTCAAGCAGTGGGGGATGCCTCAAGGTCAAAGGACGTATCACAAATGCAGTCCGTTTCAGGATTTGTCAATTATATAATAGGTTCTCTTGTGTATTTAAAATTCAGTTGCAGTATATTTCAGTAATATTGTAAGTAAGTTGTTTGATTAAGCATTCTTTGTTGTTCATGTAATTCATTCTGGGTTACATGTAAAAGTACATGAACAGCATACGTTATTTTGCCACCACATCATATAAGCATGCCTCACTAAAGTAAAACAAAGTACACATGTTATCTTGGGTTCCCATGTTTTTCTTTTGATTCCTTCTTTACTTATAAAACATAACAGTGGCAACGTGGAACCCACTGAGATGTGGGCACAGGGGGCACAAAGGTGAGGCCCTTATTGAGGACAGAGCGTTCTGCCTCAGATGGGGAAGATCAGAGCAGATGGTGAAAATCCAGCATGGGTAAGAGCTAGGAACAGAGGGGAGAAGAGGGTTGGTTGTGTCTGAGGAGAAGGAAGATTTGGGGTGTTCAGGGATGGTGGAGTGAGAGGAAGTTAGTGTTTCTGAGGATCTAAGAGCTAGCAGTGGGACCTGAGAGAGAGGGGATTGCAAAATAGTGGCGGGCGAAGGGGAGATAGGGGATCCAGCAGTGGCATATGAAGACCCGGCCTGGAGGTCAAGGCTGGAGTCAGAGTTGGAGGTTGCGCAATCGGCCCTTTGGAGCTGTCTCAGGTCGTAGGAACCCACATTGATGACAGTGGAGTCCAGATTTTGAATCTGCTCTGGATGGTTAGAGCCATTATTGAGGTCACAGCAGGGATCACAGTCCGGAAATGTCTGGGCCTGCTGATCTGTAGACAGGCAATCTTCCAATCCTTGCAGGACATGAGAAGGTCAGAGAACTGGTGATTGAAAATGTGCATCTGGTGGCGGAGAGAGAATCCCAGAGTTGTGGAAGTGACTGGGATAGGGACACCAGATACCTCCTCTTGGTGGAATGCATGGCACGTAGAATGCAGTGAAAGTATCACAGCCAAGTTTTACAAAGCCCATCCCGTTCCTTATGCCATCCATGATAAAGTAGACACTGAGCTAGGTCGCATGGAGGCTGAAGGAATTCTTTGCAAGTTTGAGTGCAGCCCATGGGCAACACCAGTGGTCCCAGGAGCCAAGGATGGGTCTATCAGGATCTGCGGCAATTCTAAGGTCACCATCAACCCAGTACTGAAAGTAAATCAATACCCTCTGCCCAGGATAGAAAACACCTTTGCAAAGCTTTCTGGAGGGAAACACTTCAGCAAAATGGACTTAGCTGAGGCCTACCTACAGAGGGAGATGGAAGAAAAGTCCAAAGTGGTTCTCACCATAAATATTCACAAAGGGCTTTATCGTTATTTTCTGAGTAGCATCTGCACCTGCACTCCGGCAGAAAACTAGGGACCAGGTGCAGGAAGGCCGCCCAGGCACTCAGTGTTACCTGGATGATATCATTCTTACCAATAAGAATAACAAGGAACATCTCCAAAATCTCAAAAGAAGGTAAACAATATTAGAGGATTATTGGCTCAGAGCATGATGTGACAAGCTTGAATTCTTTAAACCATGCATCACTACTGTGGTCACACCATTGTTGCATAATGATTACACAAGTCTACTGAGAAAATTCAAGCAGTGGTGGATGCCCCAAGCCCAACGTATATGCCAGAGTTGTGGTCCTTTTTAGGATGTGACAACTACTATAAAAGGTTTCTGCCAAACCTGGCTACTGTGCTCCACCTTTTGAATGCTTTACTACAGATCCAGGAAGTAATGGCAATGGACAAAGCAATGTGAAGTGGCTTTCTAAAAGAAAAAGAAAATGGTGATGTCAGACACTGGATGAATCACAATGTGTGAGTACAATGAAGCTTGCCTGTGATGCTTTGCTTTATGGTATAGTGTAGTCACGCAACATGAGTGATACCCCATTGTATTCACGTCATGTTCCCTTACCGCTGCAGAGAACTATTATACAGAGATTGACAGAGAGGCCTTGAGACTGGTTTGGGGTGTAAAACATTTCAACCAGTACTTGTATGGGAAAGAGTTTACCCTCATTACTGATCGTAAACCACGAGTGTCCATTTTCAATCCACAGAAGCAGCACGAATGCAGAGGTGGGCTCTGTTTCTTAGAGGACACAATTACAAGATCGCATTCAAGAGGATGACTAATCACATAAACGCAGATGGATTGTCCCACTGACCCTTGGAAAGGGAAATAGCTGAAAAATTTACAAAAGAGGACACTCCCCTTTACATATTCCCCCTAATGCAAATTGGAAGTCTCCTTATTACAGTAGAGATGATCCAAAGGGAAACCAGAAAAGACCCAGCACTGTCTCAAGTCTACATTGTTGGCAAAATGGTTGGAATATGCAGCAGAAATCCCAGTTCCCCCATTTTTACCAGCACAGGTAACTTGCCAAGTTACTAGTAACTTGCCCTTAATGGGTGTTGCCTTATGTGGGGTATTCAAAGTTGTTGTACCTTCCAAGCTGAGAGCTAATGTGCTGGATGGGCTACATGACAGTCATCTAGGCCTGGTCAAAATGAAAGCTTTGACTCAAAGCTTTATCTGGTGGCCTGGAATAGATAGCAGATTGAACAGCCTGCCATGCATTGTTTGGAATGTCAGCATATCCAGAAGAAAGCTGTCAGAACCTGGAAGGGAAGAGAAGAGATTGCTGAGACACTCGCTAGGATCTTTATGTCCTCATTGTCCATGGGAATGGTACCGGAGGTTTGGAGGGAGGTGAATGTTGTCCCCTTGTTACAAAAAGGTAGTAGGGATAGTCCGGGTAATTATAGACCAGTGAGCCTTACACCTGTGGTGGGAAAGCTGTTGGAAAAGATTCTTAGAGGTAAGATCTATGGCCATTTAGAAAATCATGGTCTGATCAGGGACAGTCAGCATGGCTTTGTGAAGGGCAGATTGTGTCTAACAAGCCTGATAGAGTTCTTTGAGGAGGTGACCAGGCATATAGATGAGGATAGTGCAGTGGATGTGATCTACATGGATTTTAGTAAGGCAGTTGACAAGGTTCCACATGGTAGGCTTATTCAGAAAGTCAGAAGGCATGGGATCCAGGGAAGTTGGCCAGGTGGATTCAGAATTGGCTTGCCTGCAGAAGGCAGAGGGTCGTGGTGGAGGGAGTACATTTGGATTGGAGGGTTGTGACTCGTGGTGTCCCACAAGGATCTGTTCTGGGACCTCTACTTTTCATGATTTTTATTAACAACCTGGATGTGGGGGTAGAAGGATGGTTTGGCAAGTTTGCAGGTGACACAAAGGTTGGTGGTGCTGTAGATAGTGTAGAGGATTGTCGAAGATTTCAGAGAGACATTGATAGGATGCAGAAGTGGGCTGAGAAGTGGCAGATGGAGTTCAACCTGGAGAAGTGTGAGGTGGTACATTTTGGAAGGACAAACTCCAAGGCAGAGTACAAAGTATATGGCAGGATACTTGGTAGTTTGGAGGAGCAGAGGGATCTCGGGGTACATGTCCACAGATCCCTGAAAGTTGCCTCACAGGTAGATAGGGTAGTTAAGAAAGCTTATGGGGTGTTAGCTTTCATAAGTTGAGGGATAGAGTTTAAGAGTCACGAGGTAATGATCAGCTCTATAAAACTCTGGTTAGGCCACACTTGGAGTACTGTGTCCAGTTCTGGTCGCCTCACTATAGGAAGGATGTGGAATCACTGGAAAGGATACAGAGGAGACTTACCAGGATGCTGCCTGGTTTAGAGCGTATGCATTATGATCAGAGATTAAGGGAGCTAGTGCTTTACTCTTTGGAGAGAAGGAGGATGAGAGAAGACATGATAGAGGTATACAAGATTTTAAGAGAATAGAGTGGACAGCCAGTGCCTCTTCTCCAGGGCACCACTGCTCAATACAAGAGGACATGGCTTTAAGGTAAGGGGTGGGAAGTTCAAGGGGGATATTGGAGGAAGATTTTTTACTCAGAGAGTGGTTGGTGCGTGGAATGCACTGCCTGAGTCAGTGGTGGAGGCAGATACACTAGTGAAATTTAAGAGACTACTAGACAGGTATATGGAGGAATTTAAGGTGGGGGATTATATGGGAGGCAGGGTTTGAGAGTTGGCACAACATTGTGGGCCGAAGGGCCTGTACTGTGCTGTAGTATTCTATGTTCTAGAACCTCTTCCTACAGTTCAACAGCAATGACTAAAAATCATGAGCCCTGAAATCTTTGTGACTTGCTATGTAATATTTTGTGTGGTTTCTTCATGCTTGTAATTAATGAGGTTTAAGTTACTCTGTTGTGCTTGTACATTTATTACCACATCTTCTGGATACTAAAATATTGGGTCTGATCAACCCAGCCCATCACAGTGTTACTAAGCAATGACAGAATGCAGGTTGTGTTGAATAAAGACCTTTTAGCATGTGAAACACAGATGGCTGATTCTAGAGCACATAATATTTTGGTTTCCATGTAGAAATCAGAAAGCGATAAGGCACTCCACCAGATGAAGTTCCATCTAGCTTAAAGGAAGATGATTATGGGTTTAAAGACATGTCATCTCAGATTTACATTGCTGTAGGTCTCCTTCAGGGCAAGTTCCTTAGCATAACCACTTTCAGTCTAATCATGGTGTCAGCTAGAGAGATAATGATTGCTCAGTCTTATGTTCCATTCACAATTCCTCAGTTAATGAAGCAGTACATGTTTAGTTATTGTTATAGTCAAACTCATTATTGACCCAATCATAATAAGTAGCACCAACTAAGACTTCTAATTGAAAGTTATAGTTTGCTTCACAGATAGTCTTTTCACTAGCTTCTTTACTCTAGATGACTACTGAACCCATTGCAGCACTATGACATATTTGTAATCACTGTACTAAATTAATACAGTACTAGTGAACCTGAGACTACATATAGCTTTCACAGAACAAAAGTTGTTGAGCCATATCATGCTTGATTTTGCTAGTAATTCTTTATTAAAATCTGTTGCGACAAACGAGGCGAACCCAAACGCAGGACACAGGCACGGAGATTGAGTTAGGATGCAGACGAGGGAGAAATGGAGAATTAACTGTCAGAACCGTGGCACAATCAAAGGGAATTAGGAGAAAATGGGGAATTAACAGTCGGGGCTGTGACAAAACCACTATCATCCAGCACTTGAATTTACATAAAGTTCCAATATTCTGCACATTCCCTGTCAAACATGAAGTCTAGAATCTGCTAACAGATTGGAAAGGTGGAATCTTATCAGTCTATTCCACTGTTAAACTCCATGAGGAGATGAGAATGAATGCGGCTTTCCAAGCTAACATCCAGTTTCAGTAGATTACAACTATTTGGCTCTATCTATTAAATCAGAGATAGATACTGGGGTGAAAATCCTCTGTTACTGGAGCATTTCAGTAGTGGTGCCTCTATGCCATCTGACTGAAACTGTTGGAACTACGCCACTAGATGCCAGGATGTGGATTGATCTTGTCCGAAGGTGAGTAGCTTAACCAAGTGTGGAACTGAGAACAACATGTGGATGGAACAAGCCACAAACCTCACAACAACTGCGTTTTTAAACATATATCTTTAGCACAAAAAATACTACTCTGCCATGACATTACCTACAACCAGATTTCTGGCTTTATTTCACTATCTTGCTGTGGATTTAATTTAAATTTCCATTTCCCTGCTTTTTAACCACTGGAGATATGAAACACATATAAATAGCTTATCAGTTTTAGCATGTGGCCATGCTAATAGCCCATGATTAGTTTTCTGACTCATTATAATTGCCCTAGCTCAGTTATTTACCCAATTACTTGAAATTAAAATACATTTATACTTGCTGTGAGCCAGAGATGGACTTTTTTTGAACCAGATCCTTGCCAGATAATTAAATACAGAGTATTATCAAAGGCAATGTTGGAGGCCAAGTTGAAGATTAATCCATTCTTCTGAATGAATGAATCAAACAAGATGTATATTCAGTTTCAAACAACAGGAATTCTGCAGATGCTGGAAATTCAAGCAACACACATCAAAGTTGCTGGTGAACACAGCAGGCCAGGCAGCATATGTAGGAAGAGGTGCAGTCGACGTTTCAGGCTGAGACCCTTCGTCAGGACTAACTGAAGGAAGAGTGAGTAAGGGATTTGAAAGTTGGAGGGGGAGGGGGAGATCCAAAATGATAGGAGAAGACAGGAGGGGGAGGGATAGAGCCAAGAGCTGGACAGGTGATAGGCAAAAGGGGATACAAGAGGATCATGGGACAGGAGGTCCGGGAAGAAAGACGGGGGGGGGGACCCAGAGGATGGGCAAGAGGCACATTCAGAGGAACAGAGGGAGAAAAAGGAGAGTGAGAGAAAGAATGTGTGCATAAAAATAAGTAACAGATGGGGTACGAGGGGGAGGTGGGGCCTTAGCGGAAGTTAGAGAAGTCGATGTTCACGCCATCAGGTTGGAGGCTACCCAGATGGAATATAAGGTGTTGTTCCTCCAACCTGAGTGTGGCCTCATCTCCACAGTAGAGGAGGCCGTGGATAGACACGTCAGAATGGGAATGGGATGTGGAATTAAAATGTGTGGCCACTGGGAGATCCTGCTTTCTCTGGCGGACAGAGCGTAGATGTTCAGCAAAGCAGTCTCCCAGTCTGCGTCGGGTCTCGCCAATATGCAAAAGGCACAAAGATTAACAGCACTGTGGTAATTTCCCAGTATTGTCCAACATAAAGGTAAAAAGTCACTTCTAAGTTCAAATTGGAAATAAAACTTCTGTTTCTCTTCTAACACGGTAAATTTGTCTGGATTGTTCTCTTTTTTTTCTGAAGGAAAATTCACACTTGCTTTCAAAAAATATTAGCACTGACATTACTGTTCTTCAATATAATAGGCTTCAGGTGCTCTGCAACAATATGCAAATGTCTTGTTATGGACTTTAAATCATTCAAAAGTTCTGTATATTAAAGTGATGTTGAAAAATAAATTAATGTCAAAAGACCACATTGGTCTGGAAAATTAATCAGCCTGAGAAAAATTATCACAATCTTAATGCACGATGTGGTTAGCACAAAATGAATATCCAACATGATCAGTGCATCGAGTGTATAATGCATCCCAGAGACTTAACCATTATGTTCTGTAAAACTGATTTTTTCATGTACAAATGACATCACTATGAGCAATGTGCATGAAATTAAAAACCATGCACCAAGGGAGAGATTAAAGATTAAAGATTATGTTTATCTGTCATACATACATACAACAAAACACATTGCTTGTGTCAAGTTAAAGCAGAGAGGATTGTGCTGCTACACTTCCGTTGCTGACATAGTATTCCCACAACTCACTAACTCTAACCTGTATGCTTTGGGATGTGGGAGGAAACCAGAGCACCTGGAGGAAACCGATGTGATCATGGGGGAGAAGGTACAAACTCCTGTCAGGCAAGGTCAGGAATTGAATCCCTATCAGTGAGCACTGGTGCTGTAAAGCTAACTACTACACTACCATATAGCCCTATATTTACCTTATCATTTTATTTGCCAGCTGCTGGGAAGTAATTGAAGCTGAGTCACTTGCATTGAAAATGCCTGTAGACTTTGTGAAAACTTGGGGAGAAATTTTTGTTGAATCCTAGCTGAATTATGTAAAATATGGAAGCTTTTGTGTGGAGCCACTGGGCTTCCATCTTCAGTCGGAGCGAAGTAAGAAGGATAAAAGACAAAGTCCTTCTTGAAAAGGAGTCATAAGGAATGAAATGAGTTCTGATTAGGCAACCATATCTCAATAATCTTCCAGAAACAACTCTTGTAGCTCCACCTGCCTGAAGGGCAATGTATCCAGGAGCCAAGGTTTTCCAAGACAGTGATGACAGGGCTCCAAGCTCATAGCAGTGAATGTTCTGCCTGTAGGGATAAAGATCACTTTCAACCTAAATAACTTCACCAAATATTAATGCTGAATAATATTACAACTTTGTCTTTGTAGCTCATCTCATCCATGTAGCTTGGGAACCATTTACACTCTGGCTGGATAAAGGGATTCAGCCTTGAGCAAAGTGCAATGCAGATGTGTGGAAATTGCTAGATCATGCTGTAACAAAGATCCTGAGAAATGATAGCCAATTCATATTGCATAAGGCTTCAGCCACTCTCCTGGGACAGATTATCAACCAGACCTAACAATCTAATGCAGGACAAATTGTTGGAGTGATGTAACACTCTTGGAAACTCAAAGTTTCCATTTCAGCAAACATTAAATGCAGGATGTTGCCACTGCTCCAATGGAGACTACTGCCAGATGCAGCATCTTGGTTCAGTCAATTAGCTTCAAAGTGCATCTGGTCATCACTTAACTGGAAGGGCTAAGCTGCTACTTCCACAGAATCCCTGTTTGAGCTTCGATTCCTCAGTGATTCTAAATATCAGGCACAGGGTTTCAGGCAGCATCATCATTTCCCAAGCCTCTGTATGCTTATGTTCATCAGCCTTTGACTGATTAAAGTCTGCCACACTGTTGTTATCCTCTGTTTTTTTTATCCCCTTATTGTGACTCTCCCTCCAGTGAAAACATCTCAGCACCGACTCTATCAGTCCTACTGAAGAAATCATGCGTTTGAATATGGTCACCCCTCATTCTCCTGAACTGCATGGAATATTGACCTACAATACAGTCCTAACCATTGAAAAACTGGATGGTATTTCTAGCTGAGGGAGACCTTTCAAAGTATGGCTGATGTTTTCCAGCACAATTGTGCACCATGTTACTTCTTTGCCTTGTGAACTAAAATTTGAGAAATATATGTCAGCTACAACCTTTGTTGTTAACTCCCAGTAAAACAAATGGTAAACCCCACTGTTGGTTAGCAAGGAGATCTGAATTAAAGGGTATGCTGTGTCGGTGCCAGAATGTGTGGCGATACTTGTGGGCTGCCCCCATAACATCATTCTGTTGTGTTAGTTATCAACACAGACTATGCATTTCACTGTATGTTTCAATGTATATGTGATAAATAAATTAATCTGAATCCGATGGCTTCTAATTGCTCTAAATATTTTACAGACTATTGCCAAGTCTCTCAGCATTTATTATGACCAACCGCAGCAGTGATACAGGCTGCAATCTTGACAGAGATGAGACCATTCTTTGCATTGGCTTGAGACCCCTCACAGCATGGGAGTCAATCTGAAAATTCACCAAGGGAGTGAGCCCCATTCCAACCTAGTCCCTCCTGTCACGGTGATGTGTTATGCTGCTGCCCTGTGACTGACATAGAGAGTATTCTTTAAAGCTGTGATTGACTTCCTAAGGCTAGTAGCAAAATTATGCCAACTGTGACCTGTACAGGTAACCCAGCAAGTGACACATCTTTCAGGATGAAAACCATCCTTATGATATTTTAATGCTAACATTTCACTGCTCTCCTACAATTTAGGAGCTCCTGATTAGCCTTTAGTTTGAAATGATCACATAAAAATCCAGATATGAATTGCTGGTGGTTAATTTCAGATGCTGCAAAAGATTCCTGAAATTACTTGCGCGTAATAGGAAGAGAAATCATTGTGCTTTGTGCCCCCTTATCACACAGGAACAAGGTGGCATTGGTCATCTGAGCAGCACCATTTTAGCACCTGTTCATGCTCAAAATGAATTTCTGGGTTATTATTTTCTCCTGTAGGATTAAATAACAGCAGGTCCTAAGCTATTTTTAAAAAATTTCTTCATTTGCTACTGTGTGGGATCCTTAGATAATTTAATATTTGAAGCTAATGCTCAGTATTGAATATCTGTGCCACATGAAAAATGCATTTCCTCCTAGATTCATCAGTGGAATACATTTAGAACAATCTTTGTAGCTCATCAGGGTGTAATTACTTTCTACTTATATTTAAGAAATTGCGTTTTGATTTCCTACTGGACCCTTTCAGGAAAAGGATTATCAGAAATCTCCCATGTTTCTCAATTTGATGTAAATGTTCATGTCAATTGCTGCAGTATTTAATTTGAAAATCTACATATTATGTACCCAACCAGCCAGAAACTAGGTTGAGCAAAAGAAATTACATTGTTCCACTGCATTTTCAGCTCATGGTAATAATAAGCTCCCAGCACGAGTTTTTTTTTAATTTCTCTGGTGCCTCCAATGTCCCCAGATATAGTATGCAAGATAACTGTTTCCTGTCAAGATTCAGGTTTATTTGTCATGTGTACATCAAATCATACAGTGAAGTGCATCATTTGTGTTAACATCTAAACAAAACAGTGCTGGAGCCAGCTCAGAAACGTCGCCACACATTTCGCACCAACATAGTACTCCCTCAGTGCCTGGCAGAACGCAGAACACAACAAGAGTAGAATAACAACAGCAAAAACAAGCTCCATTCCTCCCTCACACCTACGTACATGCATAGTCCTTTAATCCCAGGACAGGCATCCAGCATCCAGCCCCCAGTGAACATGGACTCGGGCCTGCAGACACCAGGCTTCAATCTCCCCAGTAGACTCACAGTTCCTGCTCCAGCCAATGGGCCTCAACCTCTAGAGTTCCAAATCAACCCCTAGGCCTTGATCTTCATCATCAATCCCTGCACACACTGATCTCGAACACTGGATCTCAAACTCGGGTCTCACCAAAACACGAACTCATAGAGGTCATTGGAACTCATTCCTTCTCCATGCACGGAACACCAATTCCAGAACCTGTTGACAACTCACCAAACTGTGAGGCTCCTCCTCCCATCCACTTGTTGCTGGTCCAACATCCGACTATGGATGTCCCACATCTGCATCACTGGTTTTCAAATGCAGAGTGGAGACTTAACCTCCAGCCTGACCTTAAGTTCCCCCATGTCCGTGCTCCTAAATAGACCCCTAACTCCCTTCTGAATCCAATACCATGCTTATGAACATTAAAAAAAATTAAAAATCAAACAATTAAACAATTAAAAAAAACTAAGTACGAGCTGCGATTCAGTGGAGATCTGCGCCATCTTGAAATCTGCAATGCTTTGGCAATTCTCGACAAAATAATGGCTTGGGTGTTACAGATGAAGCAATAGCAAAACCAAGAGCATTTCCCCTCATTACTAAATAAAGTCAAACACAATTAACCGGAAGTGGCAAAGCATTGCACACTTTCCTCCATGTATCATGTTGTTATGTTCTTCAGAGATGCAATCAATACAGAAACTAGGTTTGGACATGAATTTCAAATGCTTTGCACATATTCTCTTTCACACAACCACCAAAAATGATGACACTCTCTCTATTGTAAAATCAAGAGTCCATAACTTGAACTACCCTCTGCCTCTGCTTGTGAACCACCTGCCCCTAAACCCGCTCAGACCTCATACAGGTACCCTGCCATGAACTTCTTCAGATAAGTAACTCTGAACAGATTGCTGAGGCCCTGCACTCTGCACAGCTTTTCCAATTGTAAATAGCAGTTAAGCTGTAGGAGTTGAAGATTTGTTAAAATGTTCAACAGGTCACAAATATTCAATGTATTAAAAATGTTGAAAAATTAAATACACTATTGAAAGTTATTACATTCCCTAAAAAAACTAAAAACACTAAGAACATGAGAGAAATGAAAAAATAAATACATGATTAAATCAAAAAGGTATTAAATGTATATTTACCCTTCTGTTCACATTTGTTCTTCCATTTTGAAATGAATGGGGTTCCTGTCCCAATACCCAGTAGACAGCTGAGAAACTTGCAGAAGCTTGTGGCCACTAGTCAACTCCATGAAGAATTTAGTATTTGATGTCATCAGGGAAACCTCACTGAACTCGGCAGAATTCGGGAATCCTGGCAATGAGAGATGCTGGAACATCGTGCCTGACAAGAGAAATTAGGGATAGTATCAATTCCAAAGAAGCAGCATACAAATTAGCCAGAGAAAGTGGCTCACCTGAGGACTGGGAGAAATTCAGAGTTCAGCAGAGGAGGACAAAGGGCTTAATTAGGAAGGGGAAAAAAGATTATGAGAGAAAACTGGCAGGCAACATAAAAACGGACTGTAAAAGCTTTTATAGATATGTAAAAATGGAAAAGACTGGTAAAGACAAATGTAGGTCCCCTGCAGGCAGAAACAGGTGAGTTGATTATGGGGAGCAAGGACATGGCAGACCAATTGAATAATTACTTTGGTTCTGTCTTCACTAAGGAGGAAACAAATAATCTTCCAGAAATAGTAGGGGACAGAGGGTCCAGTGAGATGGAGGAACTGAGCGAAATACATGTTAGTAGGGAAGTGGTGTTAGGTAAATTGAAGGGATTGAAGGCAGATAAATCCCCAGGGCCAGATGGTCTGCATCCCAGGGTGTTTAAGGAAGTACCCCAAGAAATAGTGGATGCATTAGTGATAATTTTTCAAAACTCGTTAGATTCTGGACTAGTTCCTGAGGATTGGAGGGTGGCTAATGTAACTCCACTTTTTAAAAAAGGAGGGAGAGAGAAACCGGGGAATTATAGACCGGTTAGCCTAACGTCGGTGGTGGGGAAACTGCTGGAGTCAGTTATCAAGGATGTGATAACAGCACATTTGGAAAGCGGTGAAATGATCGGACAAAGTCAGCATGGATTTGTGAAAGGAAAATCATGTCTGACGAATCTCATAGAATTTTTTGAGGATGTAACTAGTAGAGTGGATAGGGGAGAACCAGTGGATGTGGTATATTTGGATTTTCAGAAGGCTTTTGACAAGGTCCCACACAGGAGATTAGTGTGCAAACTTAAAGCACACGGTATTGGGGGTAAGGTATTGGTGTGGGTGGAAAGTTGGTTAGCAGACAGGAAGCAAAGAGTGGGAATAAACGGGACCTTTTCAGAATGGCAGGCGGTAACTAGTGGGGTACCGCAAGGCTCAGTGCTGGGACCCCAGTTGTTTACAATATATATTAATGACTTGGATGAGGGAATTAAATGCAGCATCTCCAAGTTTGCGGATGACACGAAGCTGGGTGGCAGTGTTAGCTGTGAGGAGGATGCTAAGAGGATGCAGGGTGACTTGGATAGGTTGGGTGAGTGGGCAAATTCATGGCAGATGCAATTTAATGTGGATAAATGTGAAGTTATCCACTTTGGTGGCAAAAATAGGAAAACAGATTATTATCTGAATGGTGGCCGATTAGGAAAAGGGGAGGTGCAACGAGACCTGGGTGTCATTATACACCAGTCATTGAAAGTGGGCATGCAGGTACAGCAGGCGGTGAAAAAGGCGAATGGTATGCTGGCATTTATAGCGAGAGGATTTGAGTACATGAGCAGGGAGGTACTACTGCAGTTGTACAAGGCCTTGGTGAGACCGCACCTGGAGTATTGTGTGCAGTTTTGGTCCCCTAATCTGAGGAAAGACATCCTTGCCATAGAGGGAGTACAGAGAACGTTCACCAGATTGATTCCTGGGATGGCAGGACTTTCATATGAAGAAAAAAATGGATGAACTGGGCTTGTACTCATTGGAATTTAGAAGATTGAGGGGGGATCTGATTGAAACGTATAAGATCCTAAAGGGATTGGACAGGCTAGATGCAGGAAGATTGTTCCCGATGTTGGGGAAGTCCAGAACGAGGGGCCACAGTTTGAGGATAGAGGGGAAGCCTTTTAGGACTGAGATTAGGAAAAACTTCTTCACACAGAGAGTGGTGAATCTGTGGAATTCTCTGCCACAGGAAACAGTTGAGGCCAGTTCATTGGCTATATTTAAGAGGGAGTTAGATATGGCCCTTGTGGCTATGGGGGTCAGGGGATATGGAGGGAAGGCTGGGGCGGTGTTCTGAGTTGGATGATCAGGCATGATCATAATGAATGGCGGTGCAGGCTCGAAGGGCCGAATGGCCTACTCCTGCACCTATTTTCTATGTTTCTATCTGCATTTTCCCAGGAAACAAGAACATGTGCTCAGCTAGGGAAGGTAGTACCATGCAGAATTGCCAGAATTTGTTGTGTATTTAATATTTCAATAATATTTGAGTAATATTGTAAGTACAGTATATTTTTTGATTAAGCATTCTTGTTTGTTTAAAATAATTCCTAATGGGTTATAGGTAAAAGTATGTGAATGGCATATGTTGTCAAACCACCACATCATAAATGCGCACCTCGCTAGAACTAAAAACAAAACCAAGAGATTATTCTCAGCTTGGTGTGCATGCATTTAACTAGTTTTATGCTTTGGAGTTACAAATGGTGGCGACAAGACAACTACCTACTTGTTGAAGCGCAGTGAGATACTTGAGTTTTAAAAAAGACTGTAAGACATTAGAGGAAAAAGAAGCGCTGTGAGAAACACTAGTTTAAAAAAAACAATGCGGCACGTGGTTCTATGGGAATGAAAGGGAGATGATAAAGAAAAAGGCAGAAAACAGACAAATTCACAGGATCATAAACAATGAGTACCAGGTGACAGCAATCATAAATAAAAAATAATAGAAATGGCTGGCTAAATCAGAAAGATAGATGCTTTCAATTTCACAAGGGATAACTGGATATTTTATACTGCGTGAATTGAGTAGCATTTTGAAGCAAATAAAATAGCCAATGAGAAGCAAGTGCCAGTTTTACTGAGTGCATTAGGTTTAAAGGCATACAGTTTGTTTAGAAGTTTAAATGCTCAAAATAAGCAAGCTGAAATGGGCTTTACTGATATTGTGAAAGTAATGCAGGAGATTTAGAACCAAATACATTGCTATTTGCAGAATGCTTTAGATTTCATAAGCAGAATCAAAAAGAAGGGGAGTCCATTTCAGCATACATGGCTGAATTTAAGTTGTCTGGACATTGCCTGTTCAGTGATGGGCTTAATGATGCACTGAGAGATCATCTAGTTTGTGAAATCTTCCCAGAAAGTATTCAAACATGTAAAAGAACAGTTGAAATTACTATATTGATGGAAACAGCAGACAAAGATGCAATTAAGTTGCAGCCAGGAATGAAAGTGATTGTGAATGAAATTGCAATGACTAAACGGAGGCCTGCCTGGTCAAAGAAACTGTGTAATCATTGTGGCAGGGGCTCACATACAGCAGACCAATGCAAGATAAAACTTGAAGAAAATGCAACAAAATAGGTCATATACAGAGATCACACTGGACAGAAAAAAATAAGTGGACTGCACAGGTAAGAGAAAAAGATAAAAGGTAAAGTTGCACTTTCAAGAAGAGCACTAATCTGCATGCTATTGATGAAAAATCTGTTCACGAGAGTGACACAAGGCTGAGTAGCATTAAGACTTACAATGTGAAAACTAACAAGACGAGCAATATGTCTCACACCAGAAGAGAATAGCAAAATAATTGAAATGGAATTGGACACTAGCTGAGCCTTTTCAGTCATTACATAAAATACGTTTGAATAGCATTTCAAAGATACTGAACTGAAGCCTGCAGATATCAGATAAGAACCTATACTGGAGAAAAGACAACTTATGTGGAAATGGCATTTGTAACACTGAAATATAACAACCATCAAACCAAATTGGGCTTGTATGTGCTTAAAAAATAGGATGGTCAATACTGTGGGGTCGTGAGTGGCTGTGACAACTACAATTTGATTGGAGATACAACCACCAGATGGAAGTGAACATAGCCTTCACATCAGGTTTCCTTACCACAGCAGAGAAAAAATACACAGAGATTTACAGAGGCCTTGAGCCTGTTTTGGGGTATCAATAGTTTCAACCACTACTTGTGTGGGAGAGAGTTTACCCCCGTTACTGGTCCTCAACTATTAGTGCCCATTTGGACCCTTTTTCTTGGAGGACATAATTGCAGGTTGAATTCAAGAGAACGACTGATCACAGTAATACTGATGGATTGTCCTGTTTACCCTTGGAAAAGGAAATACCTGAAAAACATTCAAAAGAGGACATTCCTGTTAACACATTCTCCGTAACGTAAATTGGAAGTCTCCCTATTATGGTAGAAATGATCAAAAGGGAAAAACAGTAAAATCCTACACTGTCTCAGGTCTACGTATCCGCTCAAATTGGCTGGAATTTGCTGCAGAAATCCCGGTTGCCTCACTGTTACTGGCACTGGCGTGAAATTTCCCATGACCCAGGTTGCCATATGTGTGGATTGACAGATTTTGTACCATCCAAGCTGAGAGTTAAACCATTGGAGGAGCGACATGCTGGTCATTCTGGCATGGTCAAAATGATAGCGTTGGCACGAAGCTTTGTTTGGTGGCTTGGGATAAATCAGCAGATCGAGCAGTTTGCCATGAACTGCTTAGGGTGCCAACACCTTCCGAAGAAAGGTACTCAGAGCTGTCAGAACCACTTCCTACGGTCCCAGAGTCAACTCCTACAGCCACCACAAAGGAGACCCCAGAATCTAAGATTGTTTCACAATGATTAAATCTTTAGTCCTGAATGAGACAATTTAATATTTACTATGCTGTGGATGTCTATATAGTAGTTGCATTATATAGTATACTGTATTTTTATAATATACATGTTGAAATGCATTCTACATTGAGTTGGAGTTTATAACTAAGCAGGGAGGATTGTTGTGTATTTAATATTTCTGTGATATTATAAATACAGTATATTGTTTGATTAAGCATCCTTGTTCATTTATATAATTCATTATGGGTTATATAAAAAAGTACATGAATGGCATACATATGTCATCACTCCACCACTTAAATTGAAAAGTGAAAATGAAACTAGGACACATCTTCCCAGCTCTGTATTTTTGCTTTCAATTAGTTTTATGTTTTGCAGTTACAAAACATAACAAAATTTGTACAGAAAATTTTGGTCCATAAATTTTCAAATAATAAATAAACTGTTTTTAAAGTTTCCTAATGGTATTTCAGCTTCCAACTTTTGTTTATGCAGTCCTTGGTTTGCTTTCTATTCAAATGATTGAAAGATAAATTATGTTCTCTGCTTTTTATCTTCTGGATTGGAATTTATGAGGATGTTCCAATGTGACTGATTGTTCCATCTGCACAATGACCTCAATATTCCAGTTCTCCACACACGAATGCTCCCAGCATTCCACAGATCCCTTACAAATAGCAACAGACTAAGGTCACTTCAGAATAATGGAAATCCACACTCCAAAGCCCTCTAAATCTTTGTGTATAATTTTCTCAAGGTCAATAGTGATAACACCTCTTCAAATCTGCCAAATTGTTCACACATTCACAGGTGCTGAATTGTTCTTTATGGCTGTTTCCCGATTACACAGCACTGTAGAAATAAAAATCATGAATTAATGCATTAACTATCTGGTATTTTGTTGAATGATTCTCACTTAGTTCTCTGTGCTGAACTTTATGCACTGCTGGAATAAATACATAGTTAAAGATATTCATGCCACAGTCAACTTAGACATCCCAGCATGTGAAGACAGACTGCGGCGGATTGAGCAGACGAGACCAATGGAAGGTCCAGCGGTCAAGAAGGCAGTCTCTGCAAGCGTTGTGGAGCATGTAGAGCAGGACAAGACACAGAAGATGTCCTGGTCATCCACTGCGCCTAGTCCCATCTCCAGCCGTCTCAACTCTGTCTTGCCATTGGATCCAGATGGGAATTGGGAAGAGAGAGTGAGGCTGACGTTGCGCAACTCTCCCTCACTTAAATCCAAATCACACGCTAGTCTCGACACCATCATAATGGTGTTGAGGTCCTCATCGACTTTGATGATGGACGAACACAAAACACTCAACTTAGACATCAAAGTCACACATTACATATTGTATTGAAAGTCCTCCATGTACATATAATCCTTTCCTACAACATGCTTTCTCCTACCTTTATTTTTATGTTACCTTCTTCTGCCCCCATTTATAATGAGACTGTGCTGTTGTGAAACAAATGTAAATATTCACTGTCAATTGTACTCTTGACTCCTGGTCCAGATAATATTATGTAGGTTCTCCCCAAATTGCTGAATATTTTGCTATTCAATTGCAAACAGTATCAAGATAATGAGGTCTCTAAACTTGAGTCACAACACATTGCTAGAAGCGAGAACATAGTGTGATATATCTGTCAACAATAGTGATAAACCTGGCATTTCCATTTTGGCACAATTTACAATCAAGGGGTAAACTGCACTCATTTTGATTTTCCAAAATTAAGTTAAGGTTAAATTTTCTAATCAAACTTACATGCTTAATAATAAAAACTAAAATTCTCTACATAATACTGTACCACAATTATAAGAGATTTTGCATATGTCTTTAAGTTTCTTTATCTTGCATTAATAATATTTTAAAAATCATTGATACATTTAAGTGCAGCAAATTAGTCTAGTTTGATCAAACATAAAAAATAAAGGACGAGAGATTATCGTAGGCAATATCACACTTACACGGATTTTTACTACAGTAGGTCATCAATGTCTATAGCAGTCAAAGTATGGACATGTTTCAGGAAGCACAGCTTGCAATGTACAATTTGACGACTTGCAACATCTGTTCTCTGCAGCTCACATTCCCACTTAGTTTTACTACAAAACCTTACTATTTTACAAATTGTAGCTCATCTGTCACCTTTCTACTCACTTGGTTAAGCTATCTATAACCTTTTGCAGACCTTTTATATCTCTTACTGCCCATTTTCCTGCTGGAGACAAAACATAGCAAAATGTTAGAAAAAATCTCATTGGTTTAAGCAGCATCTGTGGAGGCAAAAGGCGTTGGATAAAGTTTCAGGTCAAGATTCTGCATCAGGACTAAGGGGGAGTAAGAAGAACTGCCAGTATATGGGAGTACAAAGTGGGAGAGAGAATAGAGGCTGGCAAATGATTTGTGGAACCAGATGGAAAGGAGATGCAGATGGTTGCAGCCAGGGTTGGGGTGGGACTGGGAATAAGAAGGATGAACAAAGGGAGAGAAATACACTTACATTTGGCATTCCAACAATCTGGAGAAACTCCGCAGGTTGAACAGCATTGGTTATGGGTCAAAAGCTTGCATCAGGGCTAAAAGTGAAAGCACAAAATGGCCAGCATGGACAGGAGAGAGAAGTGTAAAGGAGAATAGAACCATAGAACGCTACAGCACAGAAAACAGGCCATTTGGCCCTACTAGTCTGTGCCGAAACATTATTCCACTAGTCCCATCCAATCCATAACCCTCCAGACCTCTCCCATCCATGTAGCTATCCAATTTATTCTCAAAACCTAAGAGTAAGCCCGCAGTTACCGTGTCAGATGGCAGCTTGTTCCACACTCCCACCACTCTCTAAGTGAAGAAGTTCCCTCTAATGTTCCCCCTAAACCTTTCCCTTTTCACCCTTAAGCCATGTCCTCTCGTATTTATCTCTCCTAATCTAAGTGGAAAGAGCCTATTCACATCTACTCTGGCTATACCCCTCATAATTTTGTAAACCTCCATCAAATCTCCCCTCATTCTTCTACGCACCAAGGAATAAAGTCCTAACCTGTTCAATCTTTCCCTGTAACTCAACTCCTGAAGACCCGGAAACATCCTAGTAAATCTTCTCTGCACTCTTTCAATCTTACTGATATCCTTCCTATAGTTAGTTGACCAGAACTGTACACAATACTCCAAATTTGGCCTCACAAATGTCTTATACAACCTCCCCATAACAACCCAACTCCTATACTCAATACTTTACTCCAATACACAATACTTTATCTTGTCACTTCCCTTCACCACTTTTTGCTAGCTATATTGCCTATCTATTATCTGTCCTGGTGCAGGGTTTTAACCTCAAATGTCCTCAATTTATTTCCCCCCCCCAATGGTGTTAAACCTGCTGAGTTCCTCAAGCAGATTGTTGCTACAGATTTCAGAATCTGCAGTCTCTTGTGTCTCTATTTGCCTTCGACCCACTTACTCAATTGATCAAGGTCCGTCTGCAAATCTTGATAACCATCTTCGTTGTCTATACCTATTTTAGTGCAAAATTACTAACTGTGCCTTGTACATTCACATCTAAATCACTGATATAGATTAAAGCCTAGATTAGCTGTATTTGTCATATGTACTGTACAGTGAAACATCGAAACATACAGTGAAAAAGCATCGATGGCCAACACAGTCCGAGGATGCACTGAGGGTAGCCTGAAAGTGTCAGTATGTTTCTGGTGCCAACATAGCATGCCCACAACCCACAAACCCTAACACGTACGTCTTTGTAGCAGAGCACTCAGAGGAAACTCACATGATCATGCAGAAAACATACAAACTCCTTACAGACGGTGGCGGGAATTGAACCTCGATCAGTGACTGCCTGCACTGTAAAACATCGTGCTAACCACTGCACTATCATGCCACCTGCTGCACTAGCAATAGCCTTGCAGTCACCACGGGCCTCCAGTCTGAAAAACAACCATCACCCTCTGCTGCCTAGCATCAAACCAATTGTGTACCCAATTAGCCAGCTGCTTTGGGATCCCAGGTGATCAAACCTTGCATAGCAGTCGACCAGGTGGAACTTGAAAACCCTAACTGAACTCCTCGTGGGTTACATCTACCACCTTGTACCCATTGCCCTTAATGTCTACTTCTTCAAAAAATTCAAATCAGTTCATGAATCCTGATCACCCACACACAAAACCATGCTGACTATTCCTGATCAACCCCTGTCATTCCAAATGCATGTACTGTATATCATATCCCTTAGAATTACATAAGAAAGTTACCAGAAAATGATAGCAGATCAAACTACTTAACTTACTATCTATCGATATGAGTATGTAAATTAATTTTGTAGCTAGAAGACAGAGAGTTTAATTAGTGAGCATAATTCCAATGGTGGGGTGTGACTTGAGGATTTACACTGGGGTTTAGAGTCAGAGCACGCAAATAAGCCCTACATCTAACTGGCCCATACCAACCACAATACCCATCCAAGAAGCGCATTCAAAGTTCTACTTTATAGTTAATATAAAAATGGCAGATCCACAAACAGAGAACTAAATAGCGAATTTGCTGATTACACCAAATTCAGGTGTCTCAGTAAGTAGGTTGGATTGAAGCAGAAAATCCCATCTAATGAGTGTGCAAGTGTGCGCAAAAAACTTTCCAGATGGAGACTGATGTGAGGTCTTTTATCTGGGATATAAATATAGAGTTAAGAATACTGTCCAAATAGTGAAAAATTGAAGGCTGGAGAAACAAAAAAAAGATAGGTGGGGTCTGCAGAAATCAGCAAAGTGATGCTGCTGTTACAAGTGAGTTTTACATTGCACTTGTGCATAGCCGTACTTGTACATATGATGATAAATTGGACTTTGAAAAAAATAATTACATTTCGAAGGAAATGTTGGTTGTTATGTTGAGGATCATAACTCCATAAGGCATAGGAGGAGAATTTAGTCTATTCAGCCCATTGAGTCTGCTCCACCATTTGATTATGGCTGATTTATTTTCCCTCTTAACCCCATTCTCCTGCCTTCTCCACATAACTTTGATGCCCTTTCTAATCAAGAATCTATCAACCTCAGATTAAAATATACCCAATGACTTGGCCTCCACAGCCATCTGTGGCAAGGAATTCCACAGATACACCACCCTCTGACCAAAGAAATTCCTCCTCATCTCTGTTCTAAAGGGGCATCCTTCTATTCTGAGGGTGTGCCCTCTGGTCCTAGACTCTCCCACTATTGGAAACATTTTCTCCATATCCACTCTAGGAGTATCAATATTTGATAGATTTAATGAGATTCACCCCCTCCCCCCCCAGCCCACAGCCTTCAAATGCTCCTCATACATTAACTCCCTGGGATCATTCTCCTCTGGACCATCTCCAATGCCAGCACATCCTGTCTTACATAAGGAACCAAAAATTGCAACCAATACCCCAAATTTCATCTCACCAATGCTTTATAAAGGTTAGCATTCCATACTCAGTTTTATATTCTAGTCCTCTCAAAATGAATGCTAACATTACATTTCCCTTCCTTCAGGAGGCTGAAATACAAATGGTATTAGTTAAGCATCAGTTCCATAATACTCTGGATGGACTTAAGTTAGAATACCACATACAATTCGATGTATGGCATGTACAAAAGTAGCAAGTACAAACTACATTTTTATTATCTGAGTATAACTGCCCCACATATAACCCTGAGATTCTTTTTCCTGTGGGCATACTCAGCAAATCTACAGAATAGTAACTATAACAGGATCAATGAAAGATCAAGTAGAGCGCAGAAGATAACAAACTGTACAAATGCAAAAATAAATAAACAGCAATAAATAATGCGAACATAAAATAATGAGATAAAGAGTCTTTGAAGTGAATTCATTAGTTGTGGGAACATCTCAATAGATGAGAGTAGTTATCCTCTTTTGTTGAAGGGCCTGAAGGTTGAGGGGTAGTAACTGTTCTTGAACCTGGTGGTTTGGGTCCTGAGGCACTTGTACCTTCTACCTGATGGCAGCAGCAAGAGAACAGCAAGGCCTAGGCAGTAAGGATCTTTGATGATGGATGCTGCTTTCCTACGACAGTGTTTCATGTAGGTGTGCCCAGCGGTTGGGAGGGCTTCACCTGTGGTGTACTGGGCCGAATCCACTACCTTTTGTAGGATTTCTGCTCAAAGGCATTTATGTTCCCATAGCAGGCCTTCATGGAGCCAGTCAATACACTTCCCACCACACATCTATAGAGGGTTGTCAAGGTTTTTGATATCGTGCTGAATCTCCACAGACTCATAAGGAAGTAGAGGCACTGTCGTGCTTTCTTTGTAATTACATTTATATGATGGGTTCAGGACAAGCCCTCTGAGATAGTAACACCCAGGAGTTTAAAGTTACTAACCCTCTCCATCTCTGATCCTCCGATGAGGACTGGCTCATGAACCTCTCATTTTCATCTCCTGAAGTCTACAATCAGTTACTTGGTCTTGCTGGCATTGAGTGAGAGGTTGTTTTTATGGTGGAGTTCAGCCAAATTTTCAATCGCCCTCCTGTACGCTGATTCATTGCCACCTTTGATACGGCACACAACAGAGGTGTCATCAGAAAACTTGTATATGGTGTTGGAGCTGGACTTAACCACACAGTCATAGGTGCAAAGTGATTAGACCAGGGAGCTAAGCACAGAGCTCTGTGCTGCAATTGTGCTGATGGATATTTTGGAGCAGATGTTTTTGCCAATCTAAACTGACTGGTGGGATCAGCAAATGAGGAAATCGAGTTTCCAAATACTCAAGGGGCTATCGAGGCCCAGGTCTTACAGTTCACTGGGTAAAAACGATATCACTCATTCACCACAGTGATCAATGGATTAGATAGACCCATTCAAAATGCAAGGGTAGTGTTCCTCACAGTATAGTAAATACAGCCGAAGTGCTTAAAAATTGGGGGAGTAGAGAAGATACATAGTTTTGTTTTTCAGTGAAGAATCCAAAGCCAGGATGATTCTACTCGGAAGAATATCCCTGCATAAAGGTCAAAAGAATTTCGCAATTCTCTCCATTCTTACCCTGATCCTACTCCTAGCCATACCCTATAAATTCAACCCCATCCCATGTCTCAGCTCCACAACAGAAAAACCACTGAGGCCAGGCCTACCGACATTTTTAGTGTTAAGATAAATAGCTTTTGCAGGTGAATGTTTTAATAATAATACAAGGAACATGAATCAATAATCATCTTCTTGATAGCTTGAGAGACTGAATAGCCTGTTCTCTTTTTATATGGCTACTGTAGGTGCATGATTGACTGCCCTCTTAATTTCTATGGCTGTTCTCATTAAAGCCTCTGAAGACAATGTTATTACAGAGCAGAACAAAGAATGATGCCCATAAATTTTACTCAGAATAAACCCATGTACAAACAAAGACAATTTCCTCTTTGAGCCTATATAATGAGTAAAGTCTTACGCAAAGATATGTGGAACACAGAACAGTACATCCCAGGAACAGGCCCTTTGGCCTACGATGTTGCACTGAACTAATATAGTTCTGTAACAGGAGAATTTTAATATTGTGTTTCAATATTTTTTCTCAGATTTATAAGCTATTATTTTAAGTTAGTAGACCATCATAAAGAGTACACAAACACGCAATTTCTCCCATCACAAACATTTACAGTTAGCTCTGCTCTGTTTTGGAAATAATTACCACTTAGATGACAAGAAATGCTCAGTTGTTTATTGGCATCATGAGTAATCTAGGTCATGTTTCTCTACCAATGACTTATTATTTTATTGCACTACTGTAAGAATTGAACTTCTGAACCCAAGACCATAAGCTAGACAAAAATATTTGTAAAATATACATAAAATGGTAAATATATGTTTTTGTAAGATTAATAAAGAAATACTTGTTAGTAGGGAAGTGGTGTTAGGTAAATTGAAAGGATTGAAGGCAGATAAATCCCCAGGGCCAGATGGTCTGCATCCCAGAGTGCTTAAGGAAGTAGCCCAAGGAATAGTGGATGCATTAGTGATAATTTTTCAAAACTCGTTAGATTCTGGACTAGTTCCTGAGGATTGGAGGGTGGCTAATGTAACCCCACTTTTTAAAAAAGGAGGGAGAGAGAAATCGGGGAATTATAGACCGGTTAGCCTAACGTCGGTGGTGGGGAAACTGCTGGAGTCAGTTATCAAAGATGTGATAACAGCACATTTGAAAAGCGGTGAAATCATCGGACAAAGTCAACATGGATTTGTGAAGGGAAAATCATGTCTGACGAACCTCATTGAATTTTTTGAGGATGTAACTAGTAGAGTGGATAGGGGAGAACCAGTTGATGTGGTATATTTGGATTTTCAAAAGACTTTTGACAAGGTCCCACACGGGAGATTAGTGTGCAAACTTAAAGCACATGGTGTTGGGGGTAAGGTATTGATGTGGATGGAGAATTGGTTAGCAGACAGGAAGCAAAGAGTGGGAATAAACGGGACCTTTTCAGAATGGCAG
Organism: Mobula birostris; assembly: GCF_030028105.1. Lineage (NCBI taxonomy): Eukaryota > Metazoa > Chordata > Chondrichthyes > Myliobatiformes > Myliobatidae > Mobula > Mobula birostris. The sequence goes on along the minus strand of NC_092379.1, from coordinate 80,722,188 downwards.
GGGGTGACTAGTGGGGTACCGCGAGGCTCAGTGCTGGGCCCCCAGTTGTTTACAATATATATTAATGACTTGGATGAGGGAATTAAATGCAGCATCTCCAAGTTTGCGGATGACACGAAGCTGGGTGGCAGTGTTAGCTGTGAGGAGGATGCTAAGAGGATGCAGAGTGACTTGGATAGGTTGGGTGAGTGGGCAAATTCATGGCAGATGCAATCTAATGTGGATAAATGTGAAGTTATCCACTTTGGTAGCAAAAATAGGAAAACAGATTATTATCTGAATGGTGGCCGATTAGGAAAAGGGGAGGTGCAACGAGACCTGGGTGTCATTATACACCAGTCATTGAAAGTGGGCATGCAGGTACAGCAGGCGGTGAAAAAGGCGAATGGTATGCTGGCATTTATAGCGAGAGGATTCGAGTACAGGAGCAGGGAGGTACTACTGCAGTTGTACAAGGCCTTGGTGAGACCACACCTGGAGTATTGTGTGCAGGTTTACTCCTCTAATCTGAGGAAAGACATCCTTGCCATAGAGGGAGTACAAAGAAGGTTCACCAGATTGATTCCTGGGATGGCAGGACTTTCATATGAAGAAAGACTGGATGAACTGAGCTTGTACTCGTTGGAATTTAGAAGATTGAGGGGGGATCTGATTGAAACGTATAAAATCCTAAAGGGATTGGACAGGCTAGATGCAGGAAGATTGTTCCCGATGTTGGGGAAGTCCAGAACAAGGGGTCACAGTTTGAGGATAAAGGGGAAGCCTTTTAGGACCGAGATTAGGAAAAACTTCTTTACTCAGAGAGTGGTGAATCTGTGGAATTCTCTGCCACAGGAAGCAGTTGAGGCCAGTACATTGGCTATATTTAAGAGGGAGTTAGATATGGCCCTTGTGGCTATGGGGATCAGGGGGTATGGAGGGAAGGCTGGGGCAGGGTTCTGAGTTGGATGATCAGCCATGATCATAATAAATGGCGGTGCAGGCTCGAAGGGCCGGATGGCCTACTCCTGCACCTATTTTCTATGTTTCTATGTTTCTATAAAGAAAATTCATGTCTCAATGCCCATCGTCAAGCAGCTTATGATGAAAATTAAGAATTAATTTGGCCCTCTCCTGATTGACTTCAAGGTATAATGTTGATTTTGATACGGCAATGAGCTGTGCATCTTGGTTCCAAAAGCAGCCACAGAAGTTAACATTGAAACTGAGGTGCTTGGACTTTGACATTCACCGTTTCTATACACTGAAAACAGCTGGAACATCACTGAATACATTTGGAAAAATCAAAGAGGCTCAATTCTAACATCAGTGCAGTAAGACAACAGGCAGGACCCACTTGGGATGCAATTTCACCATTCTAAAGACATAAATTCTTGCACCAGTAGGTATAACAGCTAAGTACATCTGTCAAGCTTGAAGTCATAATAATCACATTACTAAAGTAAATGCTGCTTGAACTCATCAATTACAGCACTAACACTAATTGTGGTGAGATGCTGCTAATGATGGGGGTCTTGCACAATGTGTCCAAGAATAATCAGGGTCTGGAAATTTTCAGTGACCACAACATAACCAACTAACTTTGAGAGTCTCATTCACATAGGAGACACAAATATTTTTGCCAAAATGTGGATCTCAAAGCAGCTATGGGCAGATGAACAATATCACAAAATGTGGGTGATACTAATTCTTGTCCCAAATGCTTTGTAAACTGCACATGGGTATGAGCTGAGCTGAAAAACTTCCTTGCATCATATGGACTGAACTAAAAGCCATCTTCTATGAAGCTGGTTGCTTTAATTCTATACCTACCATGTTTCCCCTAGAGAGGACATACCTAGAACTGCCTAACTCATGAGTGTTACTTTTAGAATATGTGTGAGCATGTGATGATTCAAACCCAAGGGTTGTAATATCTGGGTTCATCCTGATACTCATCAAAGAATAGGGAGGCCATAGAGTTTAATGATTATATATACAGGAAAGAGCATGTTCTGTACAACTATCGCCATTCTCTAACAAATACGAGCCTCCACCAATTTTTGCTTTAACCCAGAGAAAACAATAGTCATTGTCATACACATTTGAATGCCTGGTCATATACATATAATAATGCCACAATTAAATAAAAAGCTCTAAAATCCATTGCATCACTTGAACAAGTAGTATCCTCATTAGCCCTTGATCTAAACAGTGGGCATCTCAGAAAACCAACCAGTAGCCATGAAACAACATGCTAGAAGGCATAGTATAGATAGGAAGTAGAAAATGACATGGGACCCAATCAGCCAAATCCACTCATTGGGATTGTTAACCTATGGATTAATCAGGGCCCATTTGGAGTACTGCGCAGGCACAACTGAAGCATTCCTGCACAGGTCCAGTGAAGAACTTTAAAAAGCAAGGAGTTTTTTGACGGGAGTCATTGATTGGAGTACTGCACATATGCAACAGAAGCGTTCCTGTGCAGGTCCAGTGAAGAGCTTTAAAACCCAAGTCTCTATAAGAGAGGGATACCGCCTAGTAGAGTGGTCATCATGGGAGCGATTGTCATCAGAGTAGCAAGGCTTTGGTTCAACAGGGCTTTGGCAAGAACCTGGCAGAGGCAAGGTAAGTAGGTAAGTTCATACCCTATTTCATATTTAAATCTTGAGAGAATATGGGGTATGTTTACAGAGCCAGTGTTCTGTACTGGGTGTCAGATGTGGAACTTCCAGGTGAACTCCAGCCTCACCAATGGCCACATCTGCACCAGGTGCACCGAGATGCAGCTCCTCAGAGGCTGTGTTAGGGAAATGCAGTCCGATGACCTTTGGCTTGTTCAGGAAAGTGAAGTAGAGATAGACAGGTAGTCACCCCAAGGCTACAGGAGACAGATAAATGGGTGACTGGAGAGGGAAGGGAGTACGTCAGATAGTGGAGAGTGCCCCAGGAGCCATTCTGCTCAACAATAAGTACTCCCTTTTGTGTAATGTTGGGGGTGACAGCGAGTCTGGGGGAAGCAACTGCGGCCATCCCTCTGACACTGAGTCTGGCCCTGTGGCTCAGAAGGGTAGGGAATTAAAGAGGATGGCAGAAGTAATAGGGGAATCTGTAGTTAGGGGGACAAATAGGCAATTCTATGGATGCAAAAAAGAAATACAGATGATAGTTTGCCTCCCAGGTGCCAGGGTTTGCAATGTTTCTGAACGCGTCCATAACATCCTGAAAAGGGAGGGTGAGCAGCCAGAAGTCGTGGTACATATTGGTACCAACAGCAAAGGTAGAAAAAGGGAGGAAGTCCTGAAAAAAGAGTACAACGTGCTAGGAAGAAAGCTGAAAAGCAGGACCTCAAGGGTGGTAATCTCGGGATTGCTGCCTGTGTCACATGACAGTGAGGATAGGAATGGAATGAGGTAGCAGATCAATATGTAGCTGAAGAATTGGATCTGGGGACAGGGATTTAGATTTCTGGATAATTGGAACTTCTTTTGGGGCAGGTGTGACCGGTACAAAAGGGATGGGTTGCACTTGAATCTGAGGGGGCCCAATATTCTTGTGGGCAGGTTTACTATATCTGTTGGGAGTGGTTTCGACTATTATGGTAGGGGGATGGGAACCAGTATGATAGAGCTGAGGATGAGCCAGCAGCTTTACAAGGAGATGATAGATGTAACATGAACATAAGGAAGGACAAGCCAATGATTGTGTCGAATGAAGTCAGAGCAAAGAGTTAAATTGTACCACAGAGGCAGAATTCAAAAGCGCAAAGAATGCAGGACTGAAGGTGCTGTATTTAGATGTGTGTAGCAGTCAGAATAAGGTGGACGAACTCATGGCGCAATTAGAGATTGGTTGGTATGATGTTGTGGGCATCATTGAGTCATGGCTTAAAGAAGGCCTGGTTGGAGCTTAACATCAAAGGATATACTTTGTATTGAAAGGACAGGCAGGAAGGCATAGATAGTGGTGTAGCTCTGTTGGTAAGAGATGGAATTAAATCTTCAGAAAGAGATGACATAGGGCCACAGAATGTTGAATCTTTGTGGGTGGAGTTAAGAAACAGCAAGGGTAAAAAAAAACATAATGGGAATCATATATAGGCCTCCAAATAGTAGCCAAGATATGGGGATGAGATTGCAAAGGGAGCTGGAAAAGACATGTAATAAGAGTAATGAGGACTTCTATATGCAAGGGGATTGGGAAAATCAGGTCATTGTTGGATTGCAAGAGAGGGAATTTATTGAAGGCCTACAAGATGGTGTAAGGGGTTTCTTCTTTTATGTTACTGCGTAGGCTAATTAAAATGGCTTCTTTGTTATGTTAACTGCTGAGAAAGTCCTTCCACTAGCAGTTTGTTTGGATTATGTTATTGATAAGAGAGCGAATGAACCAATTGGGATAGATGTTATTCTTTCTAGTGTGTCTGTAAGTTATTGTGATGCATGGGTTTTGGGGCAGAAGGCACGAGAGAGAGAGACAGAGAGGCTGGACAAGGTGCTGTGAGTCAGCTTACAAGGTTGGACCCCGAGCAGGAGTCCAAGGTCCAGAGGGTTCGGCAAGGAGAGGAGAGGAGACGGAGACGTGTGGAGCGTCTGGTCAACCACCGTTGTTGGTCCCAGGCGGCAGGTCGAGGTGCTCTGAGGGGATTGCAGGGTGAAGAAGGAAGGCCCCGAGCTCCAACTGTTTGTGCACGAAGAGATTGAACTTTGATAAGTGTGGCGCCTTTTATCTTCCTTTCATATTTTATCTCTATTAATTATATAGTTCCAGTAATATCTATAAACAGTAATTCGTTTAATCCTATCTGGTGTATTGTCTATTATTTGGCAGGGTGGGTTACCTCACACAGCATCCACACAAACCTTACGACCAAGTTTGGCGGGGCCAAGGGCTGTTTCCCTAGATGACAGCGAGCTGAGTGACCCTAAGGCTTGCCGGGGGGCTACAATGGTTTTTTAAAGCAGCTTGTGCTTGAGCCTACTCGGGGGGGGGGGGCTGTCTTAGATAGGGTGTTGTGTAATAACCCAGATTTTATTAGGGAGCTTAACATAAAGGAACCCTTAGGAGACAGTGATCAGAATATGATTGAATTCATAACCGCAATTTGAGAGGGAGAAGTCACACGTATCAGTATTGCAATGGAATAAAGGGAATTACAGAAGCATGAGAGAGGAACTTGCCCAGGTGGACTGGAGGAGGATACTGACGGGGATGATGGCAGAGCAGAGCTGGTTGAAGTTTCTGGGAATAGCTCACAAGGTGCAGGATAGATAGGTCCCACAGAAGAAGTCCTCAAATAGCAGAGCTAGGCAACTATGGCTGACAAGGAAAGTTAAGGATTGCATAAAAGCCAAGAAAAGGGCATATAAGGTCACAAAAGCGAGTGGGAAGTTTGGATGATTGGGAAGCTTTTAAAATCCAACAAAAGGGTACTAAAAAGCTGTAAGAAAGGAAAAGCTTAAAAATGAGGGCAATCTGGCAAATAATATAAAAAGTTTTTTTTCAGGTATATAAAGAGTAAAAGGGAGGTGAAAGTTGATATTAGACCACTGTAAAATGATGCTGGTGAGGTAATAATGGGGGACAAAAAATGGCAGATGAACATAATGGGTACTTTTCATCTGTCTTCACTGTGGAAGACACTAGCAGTGTGCCAGATGTCTGTGAGTGTCAGGGAGCAGGAGTGAATGCCATTGCTATTACAAAAGAAAAAAGTGCTAGGCAAACTCAAAGGTCTGAAGGTGGATAAGTTACTTGGACCAGATGGACTACATCCTAGAGTTCTGAGAGAGGTTACTGAAGAGATAACAGATGCATTAGTCATGATCTTTCAAGAATCACTTGATTCTGGCATGGTCCCAGTGGACTGGGAGATTGCAAATGTCACCCCACAATTTAAGAAGGGAGGAAGGCAAAAGAAAAGAATTTATAGGTCAGTTAGCCTAACATCAATGGTTGGGAAAGAGGTGGAGTCTATTATCAAGCATGAGGTTTTGAGGTACTTGGAGACTAATGATAAAATAAATCAAAGTTAGCATGGTTTCTGTGAAGGGAAATCTTGCCCAACAAATCTGTTAAAAGTTCTTCAAGGAAGTAACAAGCAAGGTGGAGAAAGGAGAGACAGTGGGTGTCATTTTACTTAGATTTACATGAGGCTGCTTGACGAGATAAAATCCTATGGTGTAACTGGAAAGATACTGGCATGGATAGCAGAATGGCTGACAGGCAGGAGGCAGCGAGTGGGAATAAAAGGGGCCTTAGATTGAATTTAGAAGAATGCATGGGAATCTCATTGAAACATACCGAATGTTGAAAGGACTAGATAGGGTGGATGGTGGAGAGAGTGGTTCTTATGGTGGAGATATCCAGAACTAGAGGACATAACCTCAAAATTGAGGAGTGAACTTTTAGAACAGAGATAATGAGGAATATATTTAGCTAGCGAATAGTGAGTTGTTGAATGCCCTGCCACAGACTGTGGTGGTGGCCAAGTCTGTGGGTATATTTAAGGTGGAGGGTGATCTTTTCCTGATTGGTCAGGGCACCTCAGGACATGGTGAGAAGATAGGTGTATGGAGTTGTATGGGATCTGGGATCAGCCATGATGGAATGGTGGAACAGACTCGAAGGGCTGAATGGCCTAATTCTGCTCCTATGTCTTATGTTCTTATTTGATCTTGATTGTGGGATTAAAATTTATGTTTTATGTAACACCTGTATTACATTGGTGTTATCTCGTGTGACCGGTTGTGGCACACTTTATAAGAAAATCAAATTACATAGTATAACACTAGATGCTAGTAGGCCATCAGAAGGTCTAGTTATGGAAGGAGGCACTGTTTAGAAAACACACACTTCTGGAGGTATGTTTTGTTTATAAAAAAGCAATATATACAAAAAATTTACATGAGTAAAAACAATTCAAAATTCCAACATACTGCTTAGGTTTCAAATCTCAGATATCAACCAAATAAACCAAATTTCTTTTTAGTTAGAATCAGTGAAATTCATTAGAATAACCTTTATTACTCCAATTTTTCTAACTAACTAGATCTAGTGTTATTCACTTTTTTAAAGGTTTACAATCTAACCTTTTGTTTTTACTTAACCCTAGTTAGTTAGAAAACTAATTGAATTCCTATTCTTAAGTATTATGGTGAACTTCAGTTTCAGTTCCAGCCAGTATGTCGACAATTTCAAATTCAAATTCAAAAATTATGCATATACAGCTTAAACCCTTTCATGACAATTCACCAACATAACAACTTTTAAACAAATTAAATCTCGTTCAGTAACTTATCAAAGTCTTTGCAAAAATAATCAGTTCTTGCAGAAAATCAAATCAAATTCAGATCCTTTGAATGAAAATAAACTTATACATCCTACCCTATTAAATCCTCTACGTCATTCAACATTCCGTTCTCATGCTGGCTCTTTGATCTTGGGTGGCTTGCCATTTTGTTTCTTGGTTCATTGGATAAGATAGTTGATCATGCATGAAAAGTCAATTCACAAAGTTAGACAAAAAAAAACTGACTTGTATACCACAAGATTATAATCTGTAAGTTTTTTTTTACACATTCTATTTTCTATTTCAAAATAACTCACTATCACATTAACATTTCCAAAAATTTCTCAGTTACAACACTACTGAACATATTTACACACAGATTTATGTACTTGGAACAGTAAAAGTTTAACTCACCAAATCCCTTGGTATGATTTAACAGAACTAATTCCTGGTTACATGGTAGAGATCTTGGACATCTGTCTCTTCCGATACTGTCTCATTATAGCTGCTGCTTTTTATAGCCATAGCTTCAATAAATCTTTTATCACTATCGTCTCTCCTCCAGGGGTCTCACCCTGAGGTTTTCAGGTAAGTAGGGTAGAGATACTCACTACTAATTCCACTTTTAACGGTTTATATCTTTAGTTTCTAATAGCTTGCTGCATTTCTCTCACTTGTCCGTGCCTGCATCAGCCATGCCTCATTCTCAGATTGCTTTCCTTTTCCCAGGTTCTCTCTTTTAAAAAAAAATTGGTAAACCTCGTCTTCATCCCTCCACAAGTAGAGCTTTCTAACTTTACATCTTTGGGTTTAATTAACCTGGGTTACATTTACAATGATTCATGTCTAGCAAGGAAGCTAAAACATCACACAAATGATATTGATGCAAACTTGATTTAGAAAGTACTTCCTGGGGAGGTTGATATCTCCTTCATGATAGGAAGTGTTAGAAAATGAATAGTGAATAATCAAGCATAAATAATCTTCTATTCTTGCAATAATGTCAGATTTGCTGGATCGTTTTGACTTTTACTCATGCTTAATATAAATCTATGCCTCAATGGAATTGCAGATGTGGGGAAAGAAGACATTTGATAATTTATATGTTCAGACCATTGTGTTCTGGGAACAAAAACGGTGTACATAGAGATTGACTGTTATGTTTTCCTAGCTAAAGTTAATCAAAATATGAGTCTTAAACTTGCACTAGGGATCTGCTGACCCTCTCATGACAGAGGGGATAAACCAATGTGATGAGGTAAAGGAAAATTGATTACAAAACAATGGTCCAAAAGCTGCAAAGAACAGATTACCCCTTCGCAGCTGGACAGGAAGAACTATCAAGACTTACTGAAGAAGGAAGGTCTCCAGAAGAAAGCTTCCCAAAAGTGACTCCGGGGTAAAGAAGAAAAATTTGTTCCATGTGATACTTAGAGGTATCTCAAGTGTTCCACTATTACAGCACACCTGCTGTCCATCTGGAACATTTTAATAACTAATTTGTACTGTTCTTCGTCATGTATAACCAACACATTATAATCGGGTGCAGCCAGCTAATAAATCTGCTACTCAGGCTAACACCATCACCCAGACCATCAATTGATTTAAAAAAAATAAAAAGTACAGTCTAACATATAAGTGTTATGATGAAGCGAAAGATCCAGCCAGCTTCAATAGCAAATTATGTAAAGAGTGGGAATTGAAGTATGAGGGAATAAGAAAAAGGTAGGAATTCAAAGGTAACCAAGCCACAAGTAAACTCAAATAATCCAGTGCACTTGGGATCTAGGTAGTGCTGAAGTAGCAGGTTTCCCAGACTACCGGAAGTTACTCTTAAGAGTACTCAAACTCTTATTTCAGCAGGAAATTGTGGTAAACTATCACCGCAAAACATTGAAGAGGTGAGCAAAGGCGAAGTGAATTTCAGGGATGAGCCATACTGATGCATTGCAAAATTGACACAAATGCAATTGGAGTGAGCAATTCGGAGAGGAGTCAAAGCAGAAGAGTTTCGATACCCGTCCAACTAATCTGGGAGCGAGTTTGGATCACTCTAGGGGCTGAGCCAATTTGGAGGGGTTCAGACAGGGCAGCGTGGTCTAGGAAAAAAGCATTTCGCTGCGGTGGGACTGGGTCCTAATGCAAGGCACAATCCGCTATTTGGACAATTTAAACGCTGGCCCAGATAGACTGGAAAGGCAAGGTGTCGGGACCAAAAGTGAGAGTTGGGCTGACTCTGCTCACTCTCATAGGATGTTTACTCCTCTCTCCATGACACTGAGGTTGTGAGATTGCTCCGGCTGCTGTGCTTCATGTCTGCGAGCTTCGAGGTGATTTGCTCCACTAATCTCAAGGTTGTGTAATTTATACATTCTCTGATAATAAATGTACTTCTGAGTATTTGAAATATACAAGCGCTCTAAATCTTAGTACCAGTCACAAATCCTGGTTTCAACTATACAACTGGTTCATGATCCAAAACTTGTCCCTGCCTGCACTCCAGGTCATTAAACTCTGGACTCCAGCTCACATTCCAGACTAATAAGTGAAGCAATTGCTGAACCAGAAGTTCCACATAATCAGAGTTTTACCATGTTTGTTTTCCAGTTTTAAAATCAAGAAGAATGTTGTCAGATAATCATCTGCAAAGATAATATCTGGGGCATAGCAGCTGTCTGGAAACACTGGAACAGTTTTTGATATAACTCACTAAAAACATAAGCAAGCTCTGACTAAGATATCATCCCATAGTAAACTGCCCCACACACCTCTCAGAAACTTTCACATGTACGTTCGAACATAAATTTGCAACTGTAGGGGGGACCTATACTGAAGTGATCCGTCCTGGGCAACATTCCAGTCAATGTCCTCTGCACCCTTTCCAGTTCTGCCATGTCCTTTCTATAGAGCAGCAATCAAAAATGTACAGAACAGTCCAGCAGTGACTTAATCAAAGTTTTCTTAAGTTGCCTTTTTCACCACCTTATCTAACTGTACTGTGCCTTTAGTGCCAATATTTGAATGGCTAAGTTAGATGCCATGGCTTAGTTACACATTGTCATTGGTTGGACTTAATTTTTAGTAAATGTTTGGTCAGAAACAATGTCCTGGAGTAAGCTGTGTACTCTCAGTATAGTTTGCAGCACGAGGCTAGCCATCTCCCAAGCTGAGGGAAGCTTGGGTAGGGCACAAAGTGGCAGGCCTTGGAGAACTAGTCCACCTCCTTCGTAATCATGGTGTTACCTTACTTTGGTGGCAGACCAGTAATGAAGTCCATGGAAATATGCGACTAAGAATGGAAAGGAATAGGTCGTGTGTCCTGCTGCCCCTGCAGACATCATTTGGATTCCTTCCTCTGAACACTGATGTGACAGGCTGCTATGTGTGATTTGACATCTCCGTCCATGCCCGCCCACCAGAACTGCCTCTTGATGAACTCTGACATTCAATCAGTCCTGAATGTCCTGTGATATGTGATGCATATCCCCACTGTACCACAACTGAACAGAGAAGAGTTAGGGATGAAAAGGTAACCTGGTGGGCGATTACCTAAGTCTGCCTCCTACTGCTGTGGTCTCCTGTCGATGGTCTCAAACTCCCATCAGAGCAGTGCCACCAGCCTGAATGGATGGGTTCTGGGATGGCAAGCAGGTCTGGTGATTCAACCTGCCTGGATGGCAGATTGTGATAAAATCAAAACAGTTAAAAAATAGGGAGACCACTGAGCTTGGTGTGAATTTAACTCTTCTGTCTTTTGAATCTAGGCCAGGTTCTTGTCCACAAATGGATGTTTAGCCCTCTCCAGCTAATGTCTCCACTCCACCAGAGCTCTCTATTCCCTATGTCATAGCTCTCCTCCACAAGAGAGAGCAGCCAGGAGAGAAGGGTGCACTGGAATAGAGTTTCTGGTCTGACGAACAGGGTGGCCCTAGAGAACAGCTCCAACCCCAATATCTGAAGCGTCTACTTTGATAATGAATGGCAGCTCTGGGTCAGAGAGAACATCCTTAAAAGCCACCTTGGCTTCTGGGTTCAGCGAAATGGGTCAGAAGCTCCTTCAGTCAGAGCTGTAAGGGATACTGTGATGGAACTGAAGTTGTAGATGGACCTCCGGTAAAAATTTGCAAACCCCAGAAACCACTGGATCTGCTTGATCATGGTGGGTTGCAGCCAATCCCTGATGTCTGGGTCTTGCTAGGGTCCACCTACAGGCTGAAATAATAAACTCAAGAAAGTAGATTGTACAGATATGGAACTCACTCTTCTTCAGCATGGCAAATAATTGGTTCTGGAGTAGGCATTGAATGACCTGTTGAACGTGTTTGTGGTAGGTCTTCGAGAAGATGAGTCTATTATCCTGGTACATGAAGGCAAAGTGATTTTGCATCTCTCAGAGAACACTGTTGATAATGGCGATAGAAGACCATGAGGGCATTGTCTAAACTGAACAGCATCACAAGATACTCATACTGCCCAGTAGGGTTGTTAAAAGTGGTCTTCCATTCACTACCCACCCAAATGCTGACCAGGTTGTATGCAGTTTGGAAGTCCAGTTTAGTAAAGGTGGTTGCCCCTTGCAGCAACTCAGAAGCCGTGGTCATCAGTGGCAAAGGGCCCCAGTTCTTCATTGTGATCTTATTGAGACCTCAATAATGTATATATGGTCAGAGTCTACCATCCTTTTTTTGCCACAAAGAAGAAGCCCACACCAGCAGAGTGGCTGAAACCGGACACTAGGGTATCATAGATGTGCTCCTCCATAGCCACCCTTTCCGGAGCTGACAGGCAGTAATTTTCCTAAGGGTAGACAGGATCCAGGCAGCTATTCAATTGTGCAGTCATAGGTTCAATGAGGCAGGGCTACTGTGGCACATTCCTTATTTAAAACCTCTAGCAGTATACTCGGGAGAGACTCAGAATGTGGCAGACATGAGGGAAATGCTGAAACCCATCACAGACTTCCCTTCCTTGAATGGGTCTGGATGTTTTCCTGACAACTCAAGACAGGCAGAACAGAAATTGCCCAGCTCACCAGAGTAGACACAGCACTTACCTTTCATTCTCTGGTCCTGCTCAGCTGGAGAAAGTCAGGTTTTCCCCAGTTGCATCGGCTCCTCTGGAGGAGGAGGATAACTGGGGGTGTGTGGATGACCACACCGAGGATGATGAGGCTGGATGGGTTTGGAGATTGGCAACCCTAAAGGATTCTCTGCGGCGCTCTCTACTTTCCTGGAGACAATTATCAACCCAGATGGAGGTATCAATGAAATTCTCGAGATCTTCAACTGGGCCTCTGGCTGCCAATTCATCTTTAATTTCACCCAACAACCCCCAGTGGAACACGGCTATAATGGCTTCAGTGTTCCAGTCACTCTACCACAAAGGTGCAGAACTTAATTGTGTAGTACACGTGTACCCTAATGAAGTCGAGGGGTTGGTCGGCTGCCCCTTGTCTGCTGACTAGGTGGTCAAAGACCCTCTTCATCTCCTTGGTGAAGAGGGATATCTTTGTACAAATTGGAGAATTATTTTCCCAGAGCTCCATAGCCCAGGCAAGAGCTTTGCCAGAGAGGAGAGAGATGACATAGGCCACTTTGCAGTGGTCAAAGAGAAACCTGGTGGCTTGCAGCTTCAAAGCCAGACAACACTGGGTAAGAAACTCTCTACATATCCCTAGGATACTATCAAATTGCTCAGGCGCCAGTGAGTTTGGAGTATCACCATGAAAATCAGAACAGGACAAGCTGGTGATGCTCTATGTTGGCTGGAGGCTCAGGAATTGGGGTGGCAGCAGGGGTTTGCTGGGTTTACTGGATTATCTAGGTAAGTGTCTGCAGGGCTGTCAAGATCTGCAGAGCATCTGCTTGTATCTGCCTTGGCTCAAGATTGTTATAACTGAATATAGTGAGTATTAAGGCAACAAGACCATTATTGGTCAATTCATAACCTTTGAATTATATTTCAATTTACAGTGCAACAATTAAAACAGAAATAAAATGGTGTCTGTCCAACTGCTTGTAAAGTTAATTACCTCTGATGGCAAACAAACAATGAAATAATGACACTGTGGCAAATTCTGAGCTGTGCCATGTTAGCGAATAGGAAATGGAAAGTAACTGAGGACTGGGAGATGTTGTAATACTAAATTTTAAAATATTTGCAAAAGATGTGACTAACTTCTATCCTCTGTTAAGACCACATAACCATGAAGATGCCAACTAATGCAGCTGATGGAAATCTAAAATAAAATTACAAATATGCTGGAAATGTTCAGGAGTCAATCAGCATCTGCAAAGAAAGTAAAAGACCTACCAGTGGTGGAACTATTAAACAAAAATGCAATTAAGCTGGGGCTGAATCCACCGAACTTGTACTAGATTAGTCCTGAAGTAGGAACACCAAGTAACTCATTTCAGTGGTAAAGGATTGTCATAAAAAAGCTAGGTAAATGTCATGTGACTGGTATTGTTTAATTCAATGAAACTTACTTTGAAGTGTCTTACTAGTTAAATACGTTGAAGTTCTAGCAGTTTTAAAATGGATAGTTATGAGCAAAACCAGAAAAAGTCATGAATATTCTCATTAAGGGATAACATAATGGAGATTCTTTGAAGGATTAAAGGTTTAGATTGAAAAGTTGGAGAAAAATGATTCCCTCCATTAACTGGATTAACAACACATTCAAAATAATTCAGAAAAGATTAAATGGTGAGGTACAGAGTGTTGGCAGGATCGATAGAATGGTAATAGAAGTTGACTTAATAAATAAATTTAAAAGGGGAGTAATCAAGTGTTTGTGAATTAAAACACTTCAGGTTTCTAGACAACAAGGAAAAATGTGGAAGAAGCTTAATTATTTTTCCAAAGATTTACAATGGACATTCGGCTGAACAAATTTTTTTTGCTGTGTCCCTATGATTTAATGATAATTATGATTTTATTCCTAACAGGCAAGGACAAATCAAACTAATGAAGATATTCTTTCTCATTGCAGTCCCTGCCCCCCCCAACCTGCATCACTCCCAGTACATGTGAGTCTTTATTTATAATATATCATGTTAAAGTTAACATCGGTATGGTGAAAGTTAAACTCTGTTGTTGAATGTGAGATTTCATAGCATCTGTTACTCTATGCAGGTGCAAAGAAATCAAGAGTCCTGAGATTTTCTCAATTCCTCTTTATTAAATTTTGCAATCTGATTCAAAGTTCAAAACAGTTGGTAACCATCAAATTTTGAACTCTTAGCTGCAGTTCCAGTTACAATGTTGATGTAAAAGGTACTTACAGTATGGTTCAAACTTCAAGTTCAATTTCAAGTTTATTTGTCATTCAACTGTAGACATGTATTCAATTAAATGACACAGTGTTTCTCCAGGGCCAAGGTGTTAAGAATAGTTCGCAGAATCACGAACAGCACATAGCACATGTAGTTACAATGGCACATACAGTCACAAAAAATAATATTAACCCACATCTGTGAGTAGTATGCCCTTTAGATTGATGGTGCATGGGATGCTGTTCTGGAGCCACATTTCTGCAAGAACAAGCACAGAGCAGTTCTTCATCTCATGCTTGTTCTGCTTCAGATGAAGGCAATCCAGCTTAAATTCCGAGAGCAAACACTGGAGAGCAGCATTGAAGGGAATGGCCAGCCCAAACCCAGCACTTATTTCAACTTGCCTGCCATGCCTCTGTTCTCTCCCATACCACTTCCGGTGCTTCCTCCCCTGTGTGGCTGTAAAAGGCAATGCCACGGCATGAGGGCCTGGTCCACGTAATACTGTTCCCCTATTGTCATGTATGCCAATGAACCAATAATCTGGACTTGCAGTACTTTATATTACTGCTGTCCAATAGGGTCTTGTGATCACAAGAAATGCTTTTAAGACAAACACTTACACTGTTAGTTGGACCGCACAGTGCTTACAACACCTCCTTCCTCTCAGGTGGCTGTAGCAGGCGATGACACAATATGCAATAAGCCTATGCTGGCAGCTACTCTGCAACCCGCTAGTGAGGTAGGTAGATAATACAACGTTGTCAATGACAGGGCATAGGTTGGCATCTGTGTAAATTTTATCCAATGAGGTCTATATTCAGTGCAAGCAAACTTGTACTGAAGTCTGTTTGGCTAAAGTTGCAAGGTGTTTTAATTCTGTCTGAGATTTCACTGCCTCTTAGCAAAGCACGCTATTCAGGACTGAATTCTAGTGAGTACAGTCCCCAGCGACTTTATCTCTCTTCATAGTCTAACCCCCTCATCTCTGGAATCAACCTGGTGAACCTTTTCTGCACCGCCCCCAAAGCCATTATATCCTCCTTCAAGTAAGGAGACCAGAACTGTATGCAGTACTCCAGATGCAGCCTCACCGGTACCCTGTACAGTTGCAGCATGAACTCCCTGCTCTTAAGTTCAATCCCTCTAGCAATGAAGGCCAACCATTTGCCATTTGCCTTCTTGATAGCCTGCTGCACCTGCAAACCAATCTTTAGCGATTCATGCACAAGCACTCCCAAGTCCTTCTGCACTGCAGCATGCTGCAATTTTTTACCATTTAAGTAATAATCTGCTCTTCCATTTTTCCTTCCAAAATGGATGACCTCGCATTTACCAATATTATACTCCATCTGCCAGACCCTTGCCCACTCACTTAACCTATCTATAGTTCTCTGCAGACTCTCTGTATCTTCTGCACAATTTGCTTTTCCACTCAATTTAGTATCGTCAGCAGACTTAGATAAACTACATTCAGTCCCCACTTCCAGTTCGTTAACATATATCGTGAATAGTTGTGGGTCCAGCACCAACCCCCACAGCACAGCACTCACCACTGATTGCCAACCGGAGTAACACCCATGTATCCCAACTCCCTGCTTTCTAGTTAACCAATGTTCTATCCACGCTAATATATTTCCCCCAACTCTATGCATCCTTATCTTATGGATAAGTCTTTTATGTAGCACTCTGCCTCTGGAAATCCTCTGGAAATCCAAGTAAATAACATCCATCTGTTCCCCTCTATCCATTGCGCATGTTATATCCTCAAAGAGCTCCAGTAAGTTTGTCAAACAGGACCTGGCTTTGCGGAATCCTTGCTGTATCTGCCTGGTGGATCTAGTTCTTTCCAGGTGCCTCACTATTTCTTCTTTAATGATAGTTTCAAGCATTTTCCCAACTACAGATGTTAAACTAACGGGCCTATAGTTGCCTGCCTTTTGCCTACATCCTTTTTTGAACATTTGGTGTGACATTTGTCATCTTCCAATCCGCCAGGACCTGTCCAGAGAATTTTGGGAAATTATCACCAAAGCCTCTACTGTAACTTCTGCCACATCTTTCAGTACCCTGGGATGCACTCCATCACGACCAAGGGTCTATCTTCAGGCCAGCAAGTTTGCTCAGCACTACCTCTTTTGTGATAGCTACAGTATCGAATTCCTCATCAGAACTTGGAAAGAAATAAACAAGTTAGTCCAGGTAACAGGAGAGAGAGTCTTCTGCCCCCATTGACTCTGACCAATTGTTATAGTTGCCCCAGAAAAAGCACTCTATTTGGACACATCACAGCTTGGAATGGAAACTGCTCTGTGCAAGTCCACAACAAACTGCAGAGAAATGTAAATGCATCCCAGTACATCCTGTAAACCAGTTTCCCTCTATTGTCTCGACTTTGTCAGTACTTCCTCCTGCCTCCGGAAAGCAATCAGCATAATCAAGGATCTCTCCTACCCCAATCATTACCTCTTATCCTTTCACCACTGGGCAGAAGATACAAATATCTGAAAGCACATGCCACCCAACTCTATGACAGCTTCTGTTAACTCAAAGTACAAGATTTACGATTCAAGTTATTTGTCACAAGTGCATGAAAACATACAGTGAAATGTGTTGGTGCATTAACAACCAACACAGCGGAAGTGTGTGGTGGTTGTTAATGCAATGACACAATTCACGAAAAGTGTCATCATACGTTCTGGTGCTAATGTATACTCAGTGGCCACTTTATTAGGTACACCTGTTCGCTAATGCAAATATCTAAACAGCCAATCATGTGGTAGAAACTCAATGAATAAAAAAGCATGCAGAGATGGTCAAGAGATTCAGTGTTGTTCAGACCAAAAACAGGATGGGGAAGATGCGTGATCTAAGTGATTTGACTGTGGAATGATTGTTGGTGCCTAAGGGGGTGGTTTGTGTATCCCAGAAACTGTAAATCTCCTGGAATTTTCATGCACAAGAGTTTACAGAGAACGGTGCAAAAAACAAAATTCATTCAGTGAGTAGCAGTTCTGTGGGTGAGGCTGCCTTGTTAGTGACAGAAGTCAGAGGAAAATGGCCAGACTGGTTCAAGCTGACAGGAAAGTGACAGTGACTCAAATAATCACACACTAAAACAGCAGTGTGTAGAAGAGCAGTTTGGAATGCACAACGCATTGAACCTTGAAGCAGATGAGCTACAGCAGAAAACTACGGACATACACTGACTGAGGTACCTAATAAAGTGACCACTGAATGTAGCATACCCACAATGGTTGGCAGAACAACACAGAACATAAAAAGCAACAAAACAACAGCAAAATAAGCTTTGTTCCACCCTCCTAGCCATACTCGTACACAATCCTTTAGCCCCAGGCAGCCTCCAGCCTCCAGTGGTCTCAGGCCCGCAGACATCTAGCTTTGACCTCCCCAGCAGACTCGACTCCATACAATCTGGACTTCTGGATTTCCGATTTGACCATCCGGCCTTGATTCTCTTTAACAATCTTCTCATACACTAAAAGGGAATTCTTGATCTCCAGTCTACCCTATCACAACCTCTGCACTTTATCTGTTTACACTTTCTCTGTAACTGCTACATCATAATTCTAAATTGTTTTCTTTTTACTACCTGGATAGCACTCAAACAGAAGTGTTTCACTGTATCTTAGTAGGCATGGCATTAACAAACCAATTTAAATTCCAATTCCAGAAAGTAATGGATGGAATAAAATCAATTTCTCTGATAGGGTTAAATAATGTGGCTGTAAAGAGGAAATTAAACTCTTTTGTTGATATGTGAGTCTGTGTGCATGTGTGTGTGTGTGTGTGTGTGTGTGTGTGTGTGTGTGTGTGTGTGTGTGCACACGTGTGTGCACCCTTAACTCCTAGTGGAGTCATCGGGGCGCCGTCATGACAAGCTTTTTGGTATGCTCATCATATGGCATGTCTTGGGCATCTAAAACCTGGCGGAGCCCATCCCTCTCCAGGTTTTTTTTTATATGAGGTCAAGTTGTTAGCTTGGCACTCAACCCAGGCACAGATGGAGAACGTGCAAGGGAGCTGGCCGGATTCGAGCTCGGGACCTCATGCCCCGAAGTCCAGTACTGTTGCCACCACGTCACCAGCTGGCTAAATAATCTATATAATCTGCTAGTAGTATTATAAAGGCTATGTAATATTGGAGAGTTTGGCCTAAAGGGACATACCCAGGAAAATAGAACATACAAATAAAAGAGAAAGGAAAGAAGAGAAGATTTCAGGCAAAAATGGCAATTCCTGATACAAACAGAGAAAAAATTTAGTTGTCTGATGGGAATTCAATACTGAGTGCCATTGATCACAATGTATAATAACAGGAAATGCTAGAAAAGCTCAGCAAGTTAGCAGCATCTGCATAAAATAATCCAAAATATTATTTTTATTTACTGTGTAATTTCAGGGATTGCTATATTATCAGGACCAAAGCTGCAGAAGGTTACAGGGCTGCTGGCACTTTGGTATACAAAGTAAAATGTTATGTATCTAATCCAAATTGGTAAGATGCCCCACTAATGTGAGAATTAGCAAAGGCTACCGCATTGAAGCAAAAAGTTATTTTATTCACTTTCTCTTACTTAAAACCTAACTAAAATCTCAGTTCACATCCAATGGACAAGAACAAAAGGGAACAAACTGTTGTTCTAGAAATCTAAAGCAAAGGCAGAAAATTCTACAAATATAAGGCAGGTTGGGTAGAATCTTAGGGAAATAAAACAGGGTTAACATTTCAGATGCATGAACTGTTATTAGAGAGCACTAAAGAAAAAACTGTTTTAAACTGTTATTAGAAATGTGTGCAATAAAGGAACAGCAGTTATAATGGGTGACTTCAATCTACATGTAGATTGGGTGAACCAAATTGGTAAAGGTGCTGAGGAAGAGGATTTCTTGGAATGTATGCGGGATGTTTTTTTGAACCAACATGTCGAGGAACCAACTAGAGAGCAGGCTATTCTGGACTGGGTTTTGAGCAATGAGGAAGGGTTAATTAGCAATCTTGTCGTGAGAGGCCCCTTGGGTAAGAGTGACCATAATATGGTGGAATTCTTCATTAAGATGGAGAGTGACATAGTTAATTCAGAAACAAAGGTTCTGAACTTAAAGAGGGGTAACTTTGAAGGTATGAGACGTGAATTAGCTAAGATAGACTGGCAAATGACACTTAAAGGATTGACGGTGGATATGCAATGGCAAGCATTTAAAGGTTGCATGGATGAACTACAACAATTGTTCATCCCAGTTTGGCAAAAGAATAAATCAAGGAAGGTAGTGCACCCGTGGCTGACAAGAGAAATTAGGGATAGTATCAATTCCAAAGAAGAAGCATACAAATTAGCCAGAGAAAGTGGCTCACCTGAGGACTGGGAGAAATTCAGAGTTCAGCGGAGGAGGACAAAGGGCTTAATTAGGAAGGGGAAAAAAGATTATGAGAGAAAACTGGCAGGGAACATAAAAATGGACTGTAAAAGCTTTTCTCAATATGTAAAAAGGAAAAGACTGGTAAAGACAAATGTAGGTCCCCTGCAGACAGAAACAGGTGAATTGATTATGGGGAGCAAGGACATGGCAGACCAATTGAATAATTACTTTGGTTCAGTCTTCACTAAGGAGGACACAAATAATCTTCCAGAAATAGTAGGGGACAGAGGGTCCAGTGAGATGGAGGAACTGAGCGAAATACATGTTAGTAGGGAAGTGGTGTTAGGTAAATTGAAGGGATTGAAGGCAGATAAATCCCCAGGGCCAGATGGTCTGCATCCCAGAGTGCTTAAGGAAGTAGCCCAAGAAATAGTGGATGCATTAGTGATAATTTTTCAAAACTCATTAGATTCTGGACTAGTTCCTGAGGATTGGAGGGTGGCTAATGTAACACCACTTTTTAAAAAAGGAGGGAGAGAGAAACCGGGGAATTATAGACCGGTTAGCCTAACGTCGGTGGTGGGGAAACTGCTGGAGTCAGTTATCAAGGATGTGATAACAGCACATTTGGAAAGCGGTGAAATGATCGGACAAAGTCAGCATGGATTTGTGAAAGGAAAATCATGTCTGACGAACCTCATAGAATTTTTTGAGGATGTAACTAGTAGAGTGGATAGGGGAGAACCAGTGGATGTGGTATATTTGGATTTTCAGAAGGCTTTTGACAAGGTCCCACACAGGAGATTAGTGTGCAAACTTAAAGCACATGGTATTGGGGGTAAGGTATTGGTGTGGGTGGAGAGTTGGTTAGCAGACAGGAAGCAAAGAGTGGGAATAAACGGGACTTTTTCAGAATGGCAGGCAGTGACTAGTGGGGTACCGCAAGGCTCAGTGCTGGGACCCCAGTTGTTTACAATATATATTAATGACTTGGATGAGGGAACTAAATGCAGTATCTCCAAGTTTGCGGATGACACGAAGCGCTGGGTGGCTTGTGTTAGCTGTGAGGAGGATGCTAAGAGGATGCAGGGTGACTTGGATAGGTTGGGTGAGTGGGCAAATTCATGGCAGATGCAATTTAATGTGGATAAATGTGAAGTTATCCACTTTGGTAGCAAAAATAGGAAAACAGATTATTATCTGAATGGTGGCCGATTAGGAAAAGGGGAGGTGCAACGAGACCTGGGTGTCATTATACACCAGTCATTGAAAGTGGGCATGCAGGTACAGCAGGCGGTGAAAAAGGCGAATGGTATGCTGGCATTTATAGCGAGAGGATTCGAGTACAGGAGCAGGGAGGTACTACTGCAGTTGTACAAGGCCTTGGTGAGACCACACCTGGAGTATTGTGTGCAGTTTTGCTCCCCTAATCTGAGGAAAGACATCCTTGCCATAGAGGGAGTACAAAGAAGGTTCACCAGATTGATTCCTGGGATGGCAGGACTTTCATATGAAGAAAGACTGGATGAACTGGGCTTGTACTCGTTGGAATTTAGAAGATTGAGGGGGGATCTGATTGAAACGTATAAGATCCTAAACGGATTGGACAGGCTAGATGCAGGAAGATTGTTCCCGATGTTGGGGAAGTCCAGAACGAGGGGCCACAGTTTGAGGATAGAGGGGAAGCCTTTTAGGACCGAGATTAGGAAAAACTTCTTCACACAGAGAGTGGTGAATCTGTGGAATTCTCTGCCACAGGAAACAGTTGAGGCCAGTTCATTGGCTATATTTAAGAGGGAGTTAGATGTGGCCCATGTGGCTACGGGGGTCAGGGGGTATGGAGGGAAGGCTGGGGTGGGGTTCTGAGTTGGATGATCAGCCATGATCATAATAAATGGCGGTGCAGGCTCGAAGGGCCAAATGGCCTACTCCTGCACCTATTTTCTATGTTTCTAAAGAGCATTCCTCTGTTATGTCAGTCAATCTTGCCTTTTCTCCCATTAGCCACTATTAGAATGTCTCCAGAGATATATTTGTCAGTGCAGACTCATTTACATGAGCTTGCACACAGCCGAATGTAACATGAGAAGTAGGTTTCATGTAGCATTCTTTGTGTTCATGACATACAGAAAGGATTTTTTGGAAATATACGCACAATCAGTAGCATCAGGTACCAACTTCCTTAAGAAATCAGTATTATGAATAAATTATGTAAATTTCAGTTGATTGTGATGCTGTTCTGGATGACTACATCAGCTTATTTTTAAGTCAGTCATTTACAATGATTAATTATTTATGAGTTACTGGAGGTTATAACAATTATCATGTGGAAACTGGATTCAAACCAAATACTGTATAATTTTAACTAAGGAAAATACAGTAAATGTCACCTAACATGTGGATATTACAAATTTAGGAACATTTAGGATATTACATGACTAACTGAAAGCCATGAGATGTTGAAAAGCGGAACTGTAAGTCATGGGATCGTGTTGAACCATTTGCAATGGACTTCAAAGAATAAAATCATCAGAGATAGTTATTCTTTTGTCTCTCCTACACACGGCAGAGGCAGAAGCTAGGGAGGAATACTACCATCTTTCATTTCAGTCAGAGCTGTTGCATAATGCCACAGTGAAAATAAGTAGATACATATGAAAGAATAATAGCAGCATACCTACATGTTGTCATCAAAACAATGTTCACCCTAAAATTGACATTTTACCAACGTAGTGGCATGGTAGCACAGTGATTAGCACAACACTTTATAACACCAGCCATCCAGGTTCATTTCTCAAGCTGTCTGTAAGGAGTTTGTACAGTCTCCCTGGGGACGCGTGGATTTCCTCCGGGTGCTTCCGTTTCCTCCCACCTTCCAAAGAAATACTGGTTGGTAGGTTAATTGGTCATTGGAAATTATCCCGTGATTAGGCTAGGATTATACTGGGGGATGCTGAATGTCGGGGCTCGAAGGGCTAGAAGGGCCTATTCCGTGCTTTATCTCAATAAATAAATAAAATAAATACCATAACATTAGCTTTACCTGCATGTTCTCAGTAGTAGCTGTTCCTGCTGACTGGCTGCACATTATAATGCTGCTAAGTATCAATGCTACCAAAATTAACATAAAGAAGTCATGTGGTTTTATAATTGGCCCATCTTCTTTACTGCTTGTTGATTCCAAGTGAGAAATCCACCTCACCATGCACCACAGAAGTTAGAATGTTCCTAAATTTAATCTCTGTTTAGCAGCTGGCTCAGAATGAAGTCAGCAATTGGCCTTAGTATCTGGTCTAAAGACAGGGAAAATTGATGTGATTTTTCATCTCCATTGCTTTAAAATCAATGAGGTTCATGAAAATGATCCTGGGAATAAAAGGTGTATCATGTGAGGAGTGCTTGATGACTCTGGACCTGTACTCACTGGAACTCAGATGACTGAGGAGGGATCTCACTGAAACCTATGGAATGTTGGAAGGCCTCAATAGAGTGGATGTGGAGAAGATGTTTCCTACAGTGAGGGAAATCTCAGACCAGAGGGTCCCAACCTCAAAATACAGAGACGTCCATTTAGAATGGAGATGAGGAGGAATTTCTTTAGCTAGAGCATGGTGAATCTGTGGAATTTGTTGCAACGGGTGGCTGAGGAGGCCAGGTCACAGAGTGTATTTAAAGTGGAGGTTGATGGATTCTTGATAAGTCAGGGCTTGAAGGGCTATGGGGAGAAGGCAGGAAAGTGAGGTTGAGAGAAAATGGATCAGCATGATCAAATGGCAAAGCACACGATGGGCCGAGTGGCCCAATTCTGCTCCTATGTCTTATACAGTAAATGTCTCAGCCAGCTTCACCATGTTTCTTCATAAACACCTTGCAGAAACATACGTAACTTCATTGTGTTTCTGGTTGGACCCCATTTAAAACAGTACAAAAAGCAATCCATTTAAAGAGGAAAGAGAACTTAACAACTTCTCTAAATAAAAAGGTTACTTTTCAAGAAAGCAAATAAAATTAATATTTCAAATTATTGGCATAAAATTAAATCCAGCAATAAGCCACGCTTTAGGTATGCTAAACTGAAGGTGAAATTGCTCAATCATTTCCATTCTGGCTAACAATATCTTACATTGGGAGGGTGATACTCAGGCCTCAATACACTTATTGTGCTCTGAGAGAATGCCGCTGTGAAGCCAACATTAGGCCTCTGTAACAAAAGCAGAAAATGTTCGAAATCCTGAGCAGGTAAGTCAACACCTATGTAGCAAGAAACAGCATCTATATTTCAGATCAATGACTTTTTATTAGATTAGAACTAACAAAACATAGATATTAGCATCTTTTGAGATACATTAAAGAGAAACGAATGGAGAACAAATGGAATGCCTGTGATAAGGTTTGGTCTGGGAAAGCCTGAAGTGGTATGAAAGAGAAGTAATGACTTGTTCACTGAAGAGAATTTGTTTTGAAGACATAAAAGATAGAATAAGATGAATGAAAACAGAGGAAAAAAGAAAAATATATAATATTGTTGAAATTGTAAGTATACACTGGAAAAGCAAAGCACATACAGCCGAAAATTTCATGTTAATCAGGGTACATAGTATCTGCTAACCATCACTTGTACTGTTCAATTAGTCCTGGCATCCACCTTATCATCAACATCCTCTCTGTCCCTCTCTACTTTTCCTGAAATGTAAAAGGTACTTTTGCAGTTGTGATGGAAAGGAAATTGACCTGAAACTTTGACTCCTGTTTTTACTGGACTTGCTGTATATTGCCAGCACTTTGTGTAGAAGGTTCACAGAATGAGGTCTTGTACAGTGCCAAGTGAATTCAAAACTTGTAGAGGTTGAATTTCCTTTTTAACAGCTTTGCATTGGTCTAAGACTGATTTACTCTCAAGCAGCTACTTCCAAACTACTTATACTTACAGTATTCACCTTCACTCCTAGTCCTTTTCTATAGCAATATTAAATCTAGTTACATTATGACTACTGCAGCAAAACCACCCTTGCTATGATATAAAGCAAGTTCCCACTTGCTTTAAAAAGGCAACAATTATACCAGTGCCAAAGAAGAATAATGTGAGCTGCCTTAACGACTATCGCCCGGTTGAACTCACTTTGACAGTGATGAAATGCTTTGAGAGGTTGGTTATAACTAGACTGAACTCCTGTCTCAGCAAGTACCTGGACCCATTGCATTTTGCCCATCGTCACAATAGGTCAACAGCAGACGCAATCTCCATGGCTCTTCACACGGCTTTAGACACCTAGACAACACAAACACATATGTCAGGATGCTGTTCATCGACTATACCTCAGCATTTAATACCATCACTCCCACAATCCTAATTGAGTAATTGCAGAACCTGGGCCTCTGTACCTCCCTCTGCAATTGGATCCTCGACTTCCTAACCAGAAGACCATAGTCTGTGTGGATTGGTGATAACATATCCTCTTCACTGACAATCAACACTGGCGCACCTCAGGGGTATGTGCTTAGCCCACTGTTCTACTCTCTGTACACACATGACTGTGTGGCTAGGCATAGCTCAAACACCATCTACAAATTTGCTGGTGATACAACCATGGTTGGTAGAATCTCAGATGGTGACGAGAGGGCGTTTAGGATTAACATATGCCAACTAGTGGAATGGTGCTGCAGCAACAACCTGGCACTCAATGTCAGTAAGATGAAAGAGCTGATTGTGGACTTCAGGAAGGGTAAGACGCAGGAACATATACCAATCCTCATAGAGGGATCAGAAATGGAGAGAGTGAGCAGCTTCAAGTTCCTGGGTGTCAAGATCTCTGAGGATCTAACCTGGTCCCAACATATTGATGTAGTCATAAAGGAGGCAAGACAGCGGCTATACTTTAGAAGGAGTTTGAAGCAATTTGGCATGCCAACAAAATGTCTCAAAAACTTCTATAGTTGTACCGTGGAGAGCATTCTGATAGGTTGCATCACTGTCTGGTATGGAGGGGCTACTGCAGAAGACTGAAAGAAGCTGCAGAAGGTTGTAAATCTAGTCAGCTCCATCTTGGGTACTAGCCTACAAAGTATCCAGGACACCTTTAAGAAGCGGTGTCTCAGAAAGGCAGTGTCCATTAATAAAAACCTCCAGCATCCAGGGCATGCACTTTTCTCACTGTTACCATCAGGTAGGAGATACAGAAGCGTGAAGGCACACACTCAGCGATTCAGGAACAGCTTCTTCCCCTCTGCCACTCGAGTCCTAAATGGGCTTTGAAGCTTTGGACACTAGCTCACTTTTTTAATATACAGTATTTCTGTTTTTGCACATTTTTAATGATCTATTCAATATATGTAATTGATTTACTTGTTTATTTATTATGTTTTATTTTATTTTTTTTCTCTCTCTGCTAGATTATGTATTGCATTGAACTGCTGCTGCTAAGTTAACAAATTTCATATCACATGCTGGTGAAAATAAACCTGATTCTGATTCTAATATTCCTCCCTTAACAGATATTCAACATGTCACCCAATTTTTCTCAGGCTTTCTATATTATGGGCAAGAAAAAAGTTCTTCTGAATGCAGTTTAGGAATTCTCTGCCCTCCAATTCCTTTACATTGATTCTACAGACTTGATATTTGGGTAGGTGTAATTACCCACAATCCACTGCCTGACTACTTTGTATACCTCCTTCAACATAGTTGGAGTCTGCGGTACATTTCCTATATTCCATTTGGTCCCTCTTTTGTCCTTTAAGTCAATCCTTATTGCCACGCAATGATCTTCCTAATCCAACATCCCCTCCCTGGGCTGTGAATTTCCTTAATCATTCCTGCCACCCACCCCTTTTCTCAACTCCTCATAACTCATCTGAAAAATATGTAACTAGGATCATTAAGCTTACAGTACTTCTACTTGTTTGCAACCATCTTCACCATCACAACATTCTCCAGATCTCATCACTACCACTGCAAAAGCCATTCTTTAGCCACTTCCATTCCTTCCCGAGGAAATCATGAAATAGATTCATTAAAGGCTATGACATCCGACAACGTGGTGGCAAGTTTTATCTTGAGGCCATCATCTTCAAATTGCCCAGAGTTTGATGGACTACCATGTTCTTTTGGTGTTCATTTTCCATTAATGGAGTAAAATTCTGGAAAACACTTGTTTCACAATATGTGAGATACCTTCATCAAAAAAAACTGTAGCAGTTCATAAAGTGACTCCTACCATCTACTCAAGAGCATTTATGAATGGATGTTAATTGCTGGCTTTACATCCAATGTATAAATATGGATAATGCTGTCATGGGAATCACATCCGACTATGCCAAAAAATGAAGTTGATTTTGAGACAATTGGAAGATCAATTAATCTGGGGTCCACTCAGGAACTTGCACTGTCACCCTAATTTTCTGTGGCTAAGAACAAGAAAGAAATTTGTTGCCTCCTGTGTGCTAGGGTTAGGGACATCTCGGATCAGTGTACAACATTTTTAGGTGGGAGGATGAGCAGCCAGGAATTGTATTCCATGTCAGTACCAATGACATGGGTAGAATGGGTGATGAGTTCTGCAATGTGCGTTCAAGGAGTTTGGTGATAAGTTAAGTCGCAGGACCTCCAGGATTGTGATCTCAGGATTGCTACCTGTGCCACGTGCTAGCTGTCACAATGGCGGGGGCATTCGGAGCAAGGGTGGACCCAAGTGCAAGACACATCTTGTGAGATTACTTAGATTTAGTTTATTGTTCGATACCATGAGAGCTAGGCAGGAGCAGGAGTAGCGAACTGGACAAGGACTGAGGACTACGACCAGGCTGGGACCAAGGGTCTGGGCTAGGACTCGGAATCGGCTCCCAGAACTAGAGGAGACATGAAGAGGCTAGGGTATGTACTCTGAGCCCGAGACTGGGCGAGGACCCAGTACCTGGGTCTTGCCTCGGGCTCGGACCCCAGAACCAGGCAAGGACATGACATGGGCTAGGGAGAGGAGGAACATGGGAACAGAAAGCCTCGGTCTCGGGAGAGCAGGTACATGGAACCATGGACACATACACAGAACACAGAGTCGGGACCCCTCCTTGGGCACAGGACATAGGGCCGGGACTTGCACACAGAACAGAGAGCCAGGACCCCTCCTTGGGTACAGGACATAGGGCCAGGACTTGCACACAGAACAGAGAGTCAGGACCCCTCCTTGAGTACGGGACATAGGGCCGGGACTCGCACACAGAACAGAGAACCGGGACCCCTCCTTGGGTACAGGACATAGGGCCGGGACTCATGACCCTCCGCGGGGCAACGGCAAGAAGGTCTGACTTACCCTACGGAGGCGAGGACAAGACACGACAAGGCATGACTCCCCGCGGGGCAATGGCAAGACGGCCAGACTTACCCCATGGAGGCGAGGACAAGACAAGACAAGACCAACACGAATGAACACCAGACAGTACCTATCTAGCTCCGGTGATGGAACCAGACCGAAGTGCAGGCAGGGGCTGCAGATGAGGGCTAGAGGCGAGAGGGGCAGAGAAGGGATTCAGACAAGGGGCTAGGACAGGAATCACAGACCGCCAGGGCCAGGACTTGATATGGTACTTGAATGCCGCCAGGACCAGGACTTGATATGGTACTTGAATGCCGCCAGGGCCAGGACTTGACATGGTACTTGAATGCCGCTAGGGCCAGGACTTGGACGTGGTACTTGAATGCCGCCAGGGCCAGGACTTGGACACGGTACTTGGATGCCACCGAAGCCAGGATGTGGACGTGGTACTTGGATGCCGCCGGAGCCAGGATGTGGTGCTTGGGACCTCCGGGTAGTGTCCAGCTCTCGACTTGGCCCGGGAACAGTAGACAGCGGCTCTTGATTCTCTCCGGCAGGTTAACTTGACGGACCCACCTTGATGAGGAAACTTTGCAGGCTCGCTTCTGCGAGGTAACTGGACAGGGTTGCTCCGGTGAGGAAGGGTGAATTACCGGCACTCGCTTCGGGCGGAGACAAGGCTTGCTGTGGCCAGATGACATTGGCACGCCGTGACTTTGCAGACGCTCCCGCCCTGAACGACTGAAAGCCG
Source organism: Mobula birostris (assembly GCF_030028105.1). Lineage (NCBI taxonomy): Eukaryota > Metazoa > Chordata > Chondrichthyes > Myliobatiformes > Myliobatidae > Mobula > Mobula birostris. Next base: position 80,693,196 of record NC_092379.1, on the reverse strand, counting down.
GATACTATAAACTACCGGTTCAGCCGAGTGTTAATTGCCTCTAATCACCAAAGTCGAGGGACACGGGAAAACAGGGAATCAACAGTCCAGATCGTAACATAAACAAGCTAAATTTAAAGGCACCCCGATCCGGACCATGACAGTACCCCCCTCCCAATGGGAGCCTCCAGGCGACGAACAGATTTGCCTGTATTATCGATGACCCAGGTGGGTAAGGGGGATTTGGCCGGCAGGCAAAACAGAACAACACCTTGACTTTCAGGCTGACAAGAGTTTGGAAAAACAGTTTGTGTCTGCTGGATCCATGTTTGGCGAGAGCGTTCTGTCACAATGGCGGGGCATTGGGAGCAAGGATGGACCCAAATGCAAGACACATCTTGTGAGGTTACTTAGATTTAGTTTATTGTTCGATACCATGAGAGCTAGGCAGGAGCAGGAGTAGCGAACTGGACAAGGACTGAGGACTACGACCAGGCTGGGACCAAGGGTCTGGGCTAGGACTCGGAATCGGCTCCCAGAACTAGAGGAGACATGAAGGAGACTAGAGGACACATACACAGAACACAGAGTCAGGACCCCTCCTTGGGCGCAGGACATAGGACCGGGACTCGCACACAGAACAGAGAGCTGGGACTCCTCCTTGGGTACAGGACATAGGGCCGGGACTCGCACACAGAACAGAGCTGCATATACTGTGCTGCATATATTTCAATGCAACGAGTATTATAAAAAAGGAGGATAAGTTTAGGGGATTGATCAGCATTTGATATATGCAATGGTGAGTCTTGGTTGCAGGAGGGGTAGAATTGGCAGTTTAATGTTCTGGGGTTCCATTGTTTTAGACTGACCGAGCCAGAGGAATTAAAGGAGGAGAGGTGGCATTACGAGTCAGTGAAAATATCATGGCTGTGCTTAGTCAGGACAGACCGGAGAGCTCATCTAATGAGGCTTTAAGGGTAGAACTGAGGAATAAGGTATAAAAGGTATTACCAGTAATGGGATTACATTATAGACCACCTAAAAGTCCATGAGATTTAGAGGAGCAAATTTATAGAGAGATCTCAGACAGTTGCAAAAAACATAAGGTGATTTTAACTTTCCAAATATTGACTGGGACTTCCATACTATAAAAATACTGGATGAGAAAGAGTTTATCAAATGTGTTCAGGAAAGTTTCCTTAATCAGCACATGGAAGTCCCAAGTAAAGAGAGTGCAAGACTAGATCTCCTTTTAGGAAATGGGACAAGGCAGGTAAGAGAAGTTTGTGTAGGGAAACACTTTGCATCTAGTGATAATAATGCCATTATATCAAGGTAATTACAGAAAACAATAGGTCTAGTCCTTGGGTTAAGATTCCAACTTGGAGAAAGGCTAATTTTGATGATCTTTGGCGAGGTCCTACACGGAAGGTTGGTTAGGAAGGTTCAGTCATTAGGTATCAATATTGAAGTAGTAACATGGATTCAGCAGTGGCTGGATGGGAGATGCCAGAGAGTGGTGGTGGAAAACTGTTTGTCAGATTGGAGGCCGGTGACTAGTGGCATGCCTCAGGGATCTGTACTGGGTCCAATGTTATCTGTCATATACATTAATGATCTGGATGATGGGGTGGTAAATTGGATTAGTAAGTATGCAGATGATACTAAGATAGGTGGAGTTGTGGATAATGAAGTAGGTTTTCAAAGCTTGCAGAGAGATTTAGGCCAGTTAGAAGAGTGGGCTGAAAGATGGCAGATGGACTTTAATGCTGATAAGTGTGAGACGCTACATTTTGGTAATCAAAATAGGACATACATGGTAAATGGTAGGGCATTGAATGCAGTAGAACGGAGGGATCTAGGAATAATGATGCACAGTTCCCTGAAGGTGGAATCTCATGTGGATAGGGTGGTGAAGAAAGCTTTTGGTGTGCTGGCCTTTATAAATCAGAGCATTGAGTATAGGAGTTGGAATGTAATGTTGAAATTGTACAAGGCATTGGTAAGGCCAAATTTGGAATATTGTGTACAGTTCTGGTCACCGAATTATAGGAAAGATGTCAACAAAGTTGAGTGAGTACAGAGAAGATTTACTGGAATGTTACCTTGGTTTCATCTCCTAAGTTAAAGAGAAAGATTGAATAAGTTGGGTGTTTATTCTTTGGGGCGTAGAAGGCTGAGGGGCGTCTTGATAGAGGTATTTAAAATTACAAGGGGGATAGATAGAGTTGACGTGGATAGGCTTTTTCCATTGAGAGTAGGGGAGATTCAAACAAGAGGACATGAGTTGAGAGTTAAAGGGCAAAAGTTTAGGGGTAATATGAGGGGGAACTTCTTTACTCAGAGTGCTAGCTGTGTGGATCGAGCTTCCAGCAGAAGTGGTTGAGGCAGGTTGGATGTTGTCATTTAAAGTTAAACTGGACAGCTATATGGACAGGAAAGGAATGGAGAGTTATGGGCTGAGTGCAGGTCGGTAGGACTAGGTGAGAGTAAGAGTTCGGCATGAACTAGAAGGGCCGAGATGGCCTGTTTCCATGCTGTAATTGTTAAATGGTTATATCAGAAAGTATCTGGCAAGTATGAACTGGGATAGGTTGTTTTCTAGCAAAGGTGTACTTGGTAAGTAGGAGGCCTTCGAAACTGAAATTCTGAGAGTACAGAGTTTGTAGGTTCCTGTTAGAATAAAAGGCGAGGATAATAGGTTTATGCAGCCTTGGCTTTTGAGAGATTTTGAATTCAGAAAAAGAAGGTGATGCATAGCAGGTTAGGCAGACAAAAACAAATGAGGCACTTGAGGAATATAAGAAATGCAAGAAAACACTTAAGAAGAAAATCAGGAGGGTAAAAAGAAGACATGAGGTTGCTCCAGCAGACAAGTTGAAGAATCATAAAGGCTTCTACAGCTCTTTCCCTTATGGACATGCAAAGTCTGGCTGGCAGGCCTGACTGCAGCTAAGAAGATTGTAGTCCAGCGTTGGAAACCTCCCCATGATATTTCAAATACTCAACACAAAATAATCTGCAGATGCTGGGGTCAAAGCAACACTCACAACACGCTGGAGGAACTCAGCAGGTCGGGCAGCATCCGTGGAAAAGATCGGTCAACGTTCCGACCCGGAACGTCAACCGAGCATTTCAAATACTCACTGGCTTCGGAGCTTTTTGGACATTTCTTACCTGGAACTTTCATCAGCAACAGTAAATGATGCATGACCAAACATAATCTTAATGTGGACAAATTTGATATCTAACTTAAAAGATCTTTTGTTAAAACAGGAATGCTTTGTTTGTGTATGCACTACTATTCAGTTGGTTGGTGGAGGGGAGAGGGATGGGGGGACAGAGGGGTGGAGGGGGGATGATGATGAAGGTTGGGGGGTGACTGGGTTAAACAGTCAAAATGTAATCGACAATTGGTTGTATTGAATGTAATTTGTTGGTGTTGCAATAAAAAATTAGTAATTTAAAAAAAAGGCTTCTACAGAAGAGCAAAATGATAGCAAGGGACAAGAGTGGTCCTCTGGAGTATCAGAGTGGTAATCTATGCATGGGGCCGAAAGAGATGGGTAGATCTTAGATGGATTTTTTGCATCCACATTTATTCGGGATACAGATACTGAGTCTATAGATGTGAGCAAACGCAGCAGTGATGTCATGGGCCATATACAGATTACAAAGATGGAGATGTTTGCTGTCCTGGGGAAAATTAGGCTGGATTAATCCCCCAGGTGTTCCTTCAGACTCTGTGGCAAGCTAGTGCAGAAATTGCAGGTTCCCTAGTAGAAATATTTTAAACGTCATTAGCCATGGGTGAGGTGCTGGAGGATTGGAGGATAGCTAATGTTGTCCTGTTGTTTAAGAAAGGCTCTAAAAATAAGCCAGGAAATTATAGGCTGGTGAGCCTGACATCAGTGGTGCAAAAATATTTGGATAGACAGGGATAGTCAACATGGCTTTGTGCGTGGTAAGTTGTGCCTAATGAATCTTATAGAGCTTTTCGAGGAAGTTATAAGGAAAGCTGATGAAGGCAAGGTGGTGAATGTGGTCTGCATGGATTTTAGTGAGACCCTTGATAAGATCCCACATGGGAAGTTGTTCAAGAAGGTTCAGTCACCAGGCATTCAAGATGAGATAGTAAATTGGATTTGTCATTGGTTTCGCAGAGGAAGGCAGAGAATGGTCGTAGATGGTTGCCTCTCTGACTGGAAGCCTGTGACTTGAGGTGTACCACAGGGATCAGTGCAGGATCCATTGTTGTTTGTTATCTATATTAACAATCTGGATGATAATGTGGTAAACTAGATCAGCAAATTTGTGGACGACACCAAGATTGGAGTGTAGTGGATAGTGAGGAAGACTATCAAGGTTTGCAGCGGTATCCGGACCAGCTGGTAAAATGAGCTGAAAAATGACAGATGGAATTTAAATGCATACAAGTGTGAAGTGTTGCACTTTGGGAGGACCAACCAGGATAAGTCTTACACAGTGACAGGTGTGGTAGAATAGAGAGATCTGGGAATACAGACCCAAAAATCCTTGAAAGTAATGTCACAGGTAGATAGAGTCATAAAGAAAGCTTTTGGCACATTTGCCTTCATAAATTAATGTATTCAGTACAGTAATTGGGATGTTATGTTGAAATTGGTGAGCCTAGTTTGGAGTATTGTGTGCAGTTTTGGTCACCATAGCCTACAGGAAAGATGTAAAAATTAAGACTGAAAGAGTGCATTGAAAATTTACAAGGATGTTGCCAGGACTTCAGGACCTGAGTCATAGGCAGAGGATGAATAGGTTAGGACTTTATTGCCTGAAATGTTGAATATTGAGGGGAGACTTGATAGAGGTGTACAAAACTATGAGGGGTTTATAAGAATAAATGCAAGCAAGCCTTTTCCACTGAGCTTGGGTGAGTCTACAACTAGAGGTCATGAATTAAGGGTGAAAGGTGAAATGTTTAAGGGGCGTATGAGGAGAAACTTCCTCACTCAGAGGGTGTTGAGAGTGTGGAAAGAGCTGTCAGTACGTGGTGTATGTCAACATGTAAGGGAATTTTGATAGGTACTTGAATCAGAGGAGTATGGAGGCTACGATCAGGGTGCATGTTGATGGGACTCAGCAGATTAATAGATTAGCATAGCTATATGGGCCAAATGGCCTGTTGATGTGCTGTAGTATTCTATGACTATGATTCTAGAACATATTTAATGACCATTTTCTAAAAAGTTGGATTTGGAATTGCTTTATTATTGTCACATATACCAAGGCGCAGTATAAAACTTTGATGTGCATTGAGAAAGAACAAGGGAAAACAATAACAGAATGCGGAATAAACTGGTACAGTAAAAGAGAAAGTGCAGTGCAGGCAGATAATACATTGCAAGGCTATGATTAGGTAGCCTGTGAGGTCAAAAGTCTATCTTATTGTACTACAGGACTGTTCAAGAATCTTGTAACACGAGATAGAAGCTATCCTTGAGCCTGGTGTTAAGTCCTTTCAGGTTTTTGTGAATTCTGCCTAAAGGGAGGAAGGAGAAGAGAGAATGGGTTGAGAATTAGAGGACAGAAGTTTAGGGGTAAGATGAGGGGGAACTTCTTTACTCAGAGAGTGGTAGCTGTGTGGAATGAACTTCCAGCAGGCGTGGTTGAGGCAGGTTCTATGTTGTCATTTAAAGTTAAATTGGATAGATATATGGACAGGAAAGGAATGGAGGGTTATGGGCTGAGTGCAGGTCGGTGGGACTAGGATAGGGTAAGAGTTCGGCACAGACTAGAAGGGCCGAGATGGCCTGTTTCCGTGCTGTAATTGTTATATGGTTTATATGGTTATATGTCCAGAGTGGGTGGACATTTTGACAGAAAGCTAAATCCACCTCAACCTTGTATCATATCAAATGCTCAGGGAAAAGAAACTCTGCACCTACTCCCCAAGGTCCAGTCCATTGCAAACAGTACCTTCAGGCATAAGCCAGTCTAGCAAATGGCTTCATAATTGAAATTCTACTATGGCAAGAAACTGACTACAGTAGATCTACAGTTGCGTAGTGCACCTGTGCTGATTCAGCTCATTGCATTAGGATCCCAATGCTAATGGAACACTGCAGACACCTTTTGTTTTGTGAAACCACATTCATATTAGTGAGGCAATGTGTGTTCCAGTACTTCTTTAATGATCTTCATGAAAGTGATGGAACTGATAATTCATAGTACTGTACTGCAAGGGACACTTTCCGTTGAAGAACGCAGATGATCTCAGGAGCTATTGGTTGTTAAAGATGAGCTAGAGACAGGAGAGGAAATAAGTCAACACTAGGTGTGACCTAGAGAACCCAGTCAATAAAATTACAGGAGGTAAGCGCTCTGTGCTGGGAGTTGAGGTAACCAATAATGAAGTCATGTACATAGGACATGGTTGCTGATCTTTCTTCCAGAAGTGACACTTTGAGAAGTATGAAGCAACTTCATAGAGAAAGTGTTCTAAAATTTTAGTTTTGTCTTTAAGTTTCCTGACTTCAGCTTGTGTACTCAAGTATCTTTAGGCACACACAGCTAAAGAGTGCCAAACACAGCCATGTGCCTACAACCTGCATTTCTACATTTCTACATGCATTGTCATATTCTGGCTCTCATTACAACACACTGTCACAATCAAGCACACAACCACATGTTCAGGCAAACTCAAGCACACAGCGAAATACATGATGTAATTCAGGCTGACACCCACACAACTGGGCACATACATGCTCATCCCAATATATGTGCTATAAGAATGTTATTATTCAACCACTAATAAATATCTCTTGTGTCTTTCTGTTAGAATCATAGGCAGGAGGGTGGGCCTTATGGCCCTAGAGACTCAGCAGATTGCAGGAGACAACAATATTCATCCTCATGTGAATGAGGCTACATGGGCTCATGCTAAGGGTACAACAAAAAAAACCTTTGGTCTGCTTGGAAAGCATGTACTTGTGTCCCCTAGTTCTTCCTCTATCCCTTATTAAATTCACTATTCTGACTATCTTGATCTGTAAAAATATTGTCTACTTTTTTTCCTAATGAAGCATACGTCAGTTTACAGCTGTCTTCTTGTATTTACCATATCAGGTTATACTACAGCTACACAATCCCCACTTTGCAATGAGCAGAGGAGGGTCAAAAGCAGGAACCAGAGGCTGTGGATGGAGGAATGACACATGCATCATTATGCCATGTGCACCCAAACACTAATTTAGGTATTGTCACTACAAGGGCAAAACACAATAAATCAGAGGGATACAATTAGGTGTGATGTAAAGGGAGGCGGGGAGAAAGGTGCTCACTGGACCTGGAGTCCACACAGAAGAGCTGCCTGGTGGACTGGGAACAGGATTATGAAAAGGTGGCATTCACAAGAAGGTTGGTGCTGATGGAAACGCAAGTGGTTGACCCACTGTCCAGTGTGGCTAACCAGATCCACAAAGTGCCAGACGTTTTCCAAATGTTAAGCTCCATCCCATTACAAAAATGGTGTGGAACAGGAGAGCATTGTTTGCACTCTGATAGTGAGCTAATTTTCTGCACCAGGGTCCAGCAATAATTGTGTTACACAGTGGCTGAAGGCCTGTGTTTCAGCCTCACAGACACAGGGGTGGAAGACCATCCAAAGGGTATCTTTTCCTGGGGACTCAGCAAATCTAATTAAACTCCTGGCAAGCGTCTAGCTGGAGCAGGCTGCTACTGAAAGAGAACCGATAGAAGCCATCTTTAAAAGGATTATGGCTCTCCAATAACTAAACAATATCATGAGTGAGTTCCTCATACTTACCAAAACAGAGTGATGCCACCTGATAATATATTGGGCTCTGTGATGAGCAGGTAGTTTTTTTTTAAACAGAGCAGCAATCTGAATGCAGAGAGAATATTTGGCAATCAAGGGGCAGATAACTATTTTATAGGATGTGGTCCTCAGCTCCAGATCTGCATCTTGTGATGACAGATCTGTGATCTGGATCACAGCTGATAGGGACCCTGCTGTTCTCCATGGCTTTTAACCTTTCGACATACCGCCAACAATTCCATACCTCAGCTGTGAATGGCAGTATGCAGCAGTAGCCAATGAATGCTTCTAGGACAAGAACTCATTTTGGACACCCACCAGAGTTTTACAGGATGCCAGTGTTTTCTAAGCCAACCACCCCACATCACTGGTCTAGTACGTTTTAGGTTATTCAGAAAGGCCTTCTACATCTGAATCTGATAAACATGCACTGATCAGTAATTCCAAGCAGGCAGACTAAACCAGCAAGGTCTGACGAGTGGGGTAACTCATTCATCAGGCACCATCTGTAAAAAGAAATGGGTTGAAACTTTTCATCTGGACTGAAAAAAACAATCTCAAATACTCAGGCAATAAGTTTTATTTATGACAGTTCTGTAGGTCTAGGTTTCTATCCAAGTGCTATTGAGTGCAAGATATGTTATAACATATGTTTCTAATTTTGGTAGTGTCAGAGAATCAAGGATTAGTATTTTAAGAGCCCTGGTAGCTATGCATTTAAATCAGAATCAATCAAATTAAGGAGTAATGCATAAATGTAGTTTTTGAAATGGACTTTCAGTGGCATTCTTCCTTGCTTTCTAAAAGCTGATTATAATAAAATATATTTAACACAGGTATATAAATCTTTGCATGTTACAGTATGCACTCTACTTGATCATTACTACCCAGCAAGGATATACATATGGCTCTGTGCTGCTGGATTCTGCACTCGGATGGAGGCTTGTCCTCCAGTGTTTGCTTCTGGGAAGAGAAGCTGGATTGCCTTTGTCTGCAGCTGCACTGCATGATATCAGAAGGTGCTGCAGGCTTTTTGTTGCAGAAATGTGGCTACAGGACAACATCTATGCACCATCAATCTACAGGCTATGACACTTGGACGTGGGCTATATTATTACTATTTTATTATTTTAATTTGTAATGCCATCTATAAGTTTGCTGATGGTACAACTATTGTTATATTCAGCTGATGATGATAGGGCATACAGGGGCAAGATATATCACTGATTGTAGATTTCAGAAAGGGTAAGACGATAGAACACAAACCAATCCTCATATACGGACCAGAGTGCAGAGAGTGAGCAATTTCAAGTTCCTGGGTGTCATTATCTCTGAGATGCAATATATTGATGCAGCTTTAAAGAAGTCAGGACAGGGGCTATATTTCATTAGGGGTCTGAGGAGATTTGGTTTGTCAACTGAAACACTCAAAAACTTCTACAAGTGTACCGTGGAGACAGTCTGACTGGCTGCATCACCATCTGGCATGTGGGGATGGGGGGGAGGCACTGCACAAGATCAAAGTAAATTGCAGAAACTTGTAAAATTAGTCAGCTCCACCATTGGTACTAGCCTCCGTAGTATCCAAGATATCTTCAAGGAGCGGTGTCTTAGGATGGCGGTGGCAATCATTAAAGATTCTCACCACCCAGGACATGCCCTCTTCTCATTGTTACCGTCGGAAAGAAGGTACAGAAGTTTGAAGGCACACACTCAGCAATTCAGGAACAGCTTCTTCCTCTCTGCCATCTGATTTCTAAATGTACATTGAACCCATGAACACTACTTCACTACATTTTATTTTTGTGCACAACTTGTTTTAAGTATTCAATAGACATGTATATACTTACTGTAGTCTCCAATTTTTTTCTCTATATTTATCATGTACTGCTGCCCTAAAGTTAACAAATTTCACGACACCTGCTGGCGATATTAAGCCTGATTCTGATTCTGTTTCTGTGATTTTATCTGCTATCATAATTATATGTGTTAAATGTGCTGTGTGCCATGTGTGACTGTTAGTTCTGTGTTTTTGCATTTTGGCCCCAAAGGAACACATTCATGTGTATGATGGAATGACAATTAAACTTGAATTTGAATTTCATCTGTGTTTTATTTATTTACTTACCTAGTGATACAGCATGGAGTAGACCCTTCCAGCCCTTCCCAGCGCCGCCCCAGCAACCCACAACAGACCAATTAACCATGACCTCATCACGGGACAATTTACAATGACCAATTAACCTGCTTAGAATGTCTTTGGACTGTGGGAAGAAACTGGAGGACTCAGAGAAAACTCATGGATTCCACGGGGAGAACGTACAAAGGCTCCTTACAGCAAAGGGCCAGAATTGAACTCCAAACTACAAAACACCCCCAGCGGTAGTGGCATCGTGTTACACTATTGTGGTGCCTATTTTTAGTGACCTACACAAAAAAAAGTTTGGTCACAGCAATATCTCAGGGGAAAATTAATGCTATAAAATATACTGTAAGTGTGTCCTCAGTTCAATGTCTCATCTCAAGGACATTACATCCAACAGTTTGTATTAAAGTTAGGAGTGTATATGCAATCAATAATCATCTGACTCTGACATAAGAATTTTGTAAATTGAGTTCAGCAAGGAATGATCATTAATATTTTACAACCACAATACATTGTACAAATCTTGCAGACTGCACTTAAATGCCAATTCATCTCATCCAGCAATAAGAAATATGATGATTTCTTTCAAATTCCACATATTTCTGCATTCCCAAATATATCTATGCAAACTGAGGATTAACAGTTTGACCTATGTATCTTGGATCGTGTTCGAAAGTCTACTGTATATAAGCCACTGGTCAGATAAATGCTCCAGGAACATTCAATTAATTCTTTTCGACAGATATTTATAACGTTCACAAATTGCTTTTGTGGACAAATCCATTTTCTTTTGGTGATTTTATCTTACTTTTGGAGGAAAAGAATATAAACTATTTTATAAAGAGTTTGCACAATTACCAAAATTAGGAGTCAATTGCTTTCTTGGACAGTAATATGATCAGATCAATAGTTATTACCCATCTATCACTGCTATTAAAAACCTTGTGTCTGTAGAATGTTCCTTCCATGCATTAGTGAATATGGTGAGAAATAATTAATTGAGTGTAAAGTGCATTGGCTGTTCTGAGGTTGTGAAAGGATTCACATGATTGTAAATTATTTCTAAAGATATTCGATTATACTCACTACCTGACATGCTCACAGCTTTGGTAATTAGCTGATAGGCTTCGTTTTTGGAAATTGGTCAAGAGTAGCATGGAATATGAGAGTGATGTTAAATGGACAAACAAGTTTGCAGTTAAATATCACAAGTATTCTGCAGGTCATGTAAACCATAAATAATTAATAACGGATAAAATGCACTCCCTTACGATTTTATAGATGTACAACTATAGGCAGTCCCTTTGGACTTAGGATAACTCCATTCCATTCCACTTTTGTGGGATCTGAAGATGCTAATGCAGTTAATGGAGGATCCACATGTTCTGCCAGAGGAGGTGCAGAAGGTGTTTGATATGATGAGTAGGTACATGGTATGGGAGGTGAAGTTCTTCTTCTGTTACTTTCATTGGACTCCCCCGAGCTCCCACCAGACACCCATGATTTTCAATGCATTACAAAAAAACAATAAACTACAGGCCAGTTAGTTTAACTACAGTATTGGGTGAATAATGAGAATTAATTCTGAGGTAGTGTGTAAATCGTCATTTAATGAAGCATTAATTAATCAAGAACAGTCAGAATGGATTTGTTCAAGGAAGATTGTGTCTAACTTTACAGAAATTTTTCAGTATGTAACTTTGGTTAATTGGGGACAGTGCCGGAGGGATAAATTTTTGCAAGACTTTCAACAAAGTCTCTCATGGCAAGCTGATCAGAAAAAAAAATGGCAAATTGGATCCAAAATTGGCAGGAAGCAATGATTAGTTACTAACATATGCTTTTATAATTTAAAGATGCTTTCTGTGTGGTTCCTTATTTCAGTACTTGATTCCTTACTATATATAGTATATATTCATAATTTAAACTTGTATTTAGGGACATGATATTAAAAAGTTTCAGTTTATACGAATAAGAGAAAATCTGCACATGCTGGAAATCCAAGCAACACATGCAAAATACTGGAGGTCCTGATGAAGGGTGTAGGCCCGAAGTGTCAACTGTTTATTCTTTTCTATAGATGCTGGCTGGCCTGCTGAGTTCCTCCAGCATTTTACGTGTGTTGCTCAGTTAATAAAAAAATTGGCCAGATGATTGATTGCCAGTGAATGGAAAAGTTTTGAACTCCAGAGGGATAGCAGTGAGAGACTTTGTTAAAAGTATTGCAAAAACTTATTCATCAAATGCTCTCCCCAACTGACTCAAGTTACATGCTCAAAAAATTATGTAAAGTTAGACATAATTTACTTTTAACAAATCTATCTTGAGGGTCAGCCACATGAAAAAGAAGTTCAATAGAATTCTTTCTGTAAAAATTTGAAGCAATACATTCAGAAAATTGCAACTAAGAAAGAGAGTATACAATAAACAGAAGTATGAGGTATGTGGTGAAACATAGAGATCTTGGGGTATATGTCCACATATCTTCGCAGGTAGCAATTGAATAGGTGATTGAAAGGCATATAAAATTATTTCGTTTGTCAGTGAAATAAGTAATACAAGAACAGAAAGGAAATGCTAGAATTGCATAAGATTTTCTTTAGATCACAGCTTAACTATTATGTGCAATTTTGGTTCCCATATTACATATAAGATTATTAGCCTATTGTTATAAAGCCTATCATATGAAAAAATGCCATGAGGAAAGATTGGATAGGTTGTTTTTCTTTATTTTGAGCAGAGGAAGTAGAAAGAAAATTTAATTGTAGTATATAATATTATGAGGGACCTAGATGGTAAGAGTTCGGCATGGACTAGAAGGACCGAGATGGCCTGTTTCCGTGCTGTAATTGTTATATCGTTATATGGAGTATATAGGAAGGACATGTATCCCTAAGCAGCCAAAAACCATCAGATAAGATCACTGGCTCTTTTTGGGTCAACCACTTGAACTATTTATTGAGCAGCAATCTCAAACATATGAGTGATTTAAACATAAATAGTTCTCAGCAAGATATAACTCACAGAATGCTTTGAAAGAAATAGATAATTGACAGCTCTAAGTCATGGCAGGAAATATTTGTGGAAAATATGATCTGGTGGTCAATGCTTTTTTTGTTCCTTCAATGTACAAGTCATTCCTTGGTCTCACTTTAACTTCATTTATAAATTTTAATCTCATTGATACACATTTATATTTGGTATAATTTGGAGGGTTAGTGAAGCATCTCATCTTTTATTATTAGTATACGACCTGAAGCACTGTAAATTAAATGTTATCTACTTGGACTTGTTGTGTTGATCCCCTGTTCCATTTAATCTTTTATTTTAATAAACTTAATTGGTAGGTTGTAACCTGAGCTGCACAATCTGACAGAATAATTATTCTTCCGTTACCCATGACCAGACAAACATAAAAGGGCTCATTGCATTTTCACTGAGCTTATTGCAGTAGTCTTCCAACTTGAATAATGCTACATCAATAGATTTTGTGCCTACTCAGACACATTTAAACAAGCAGCCAGCAATGGCTCACTTCTGCAAGTGACTTTGAAGCTGAGCTTCGGGTGAATACTTAAAATGCCAACACAGGAAAAAAAAATCTAAAAAATACCTTGGAAATAACAATGCTATTCCTTCTCTACATTTGATACACAAAAGACAGATATAATTTTACCTTCCAGCCTTAAAAATAGTTGTTAGATTTATTTTTCCAGCAAATTTTTAACGCATGATTTATCTAGCATAGGTGGAGCTGGAGCCAATTGGCTAGGCATGCAGTTAAAGAACAATGGAGATTCTCAAACCAGTTATATATTGGAAAGAAATTAAATGCATTACCAGCGAAAGATAGAACAACTGAGCTAAAAATCCTTGGTAATGAAGGGAATGGAAATTAAAATAAAAGTTAAAAAGGTTTATGAAAAATGTTAGGGTCTGGATATAATAGAAAGCCAGCTAGAAGTGCAAAATGAAAAAAATGAGTATGCAGAAAGGTAATTAACATCAGATAGAACATCTATTTAAGAAACATATACAAAGCAGATGAAGATTTAAAGGAAAGGCAGATGGAAATGCGTTCAAAGAAAGTAACTAATCCTTTTCATATAAATTTTATGAATTAGAATATAAATTGGTACATTACATCTGTCTTTACAAAAGAAGTTATTATTGATAGTCACAATAACAAAAGTAAGAATATTAGATGGGATGAAATAGGAAAGAAAAGCTAAATACTCACAGTGGCCACTTTATTAGGTACCCCCTGTATGTTCATGGTCTTCTGCTGCCATAGCCCATCCACTTCTAGGTTCAATATGTGGTGCATTCAGAGAAGTTCTTCTTCACGCCACTGTTGTTGTTCCTTTTTGTGCCTTGTGGTGTATCAGGTGGCATTTTTGCCATTTCATAGCATTTGACTGTTTTATTTACGAGGCTGAGTTGCTAGATTGACACTTAACCCAGTATAGATGGGAAACATGCAAGGATCCGTCTGGATTCACACTCGGGATGATTCACCTTTAAGTCCAGTGCTGATGCCACTACACCACCAGCCAGCTAACACCACTGTTGTAACACTTAGTTATTTGAGTTAATGTCACCTTCCTGTCAGTTTGAATCAATCTGGCCATTCTACACTGACCTCTCTCATTAACAAGGCATTTTTACCCACAGAACTGCTGCTTGCTGGATGGTTTTTGTTTTTGGCATCCTTCTCTGTGAACTCTAGAGCCTGTTGTGCATGAAAATCTCAGGAGATCTGCAGTTTCTGAGATATTCAAACCAACCTGTCTGGCGCCTATGACCATTCCAGGGTCAAAGTCACTTAGATTATATTTCTTCCCCATTCTGATGTTTGATCTGAACAACAACTGAGTCTGAATCATCTCTGCGTGATTTTATGAATGGAGTTGTTGCCACATGATTGTCTGATTACATGTCTGTATTAATGAACAGGTGTACAGGTGTGCCTAATAAAGTGGCTCTGAATATGAATAAATACAAAGTTGTAAGATTTGTGGCTTTTTCCCTCCACATGGTATTCCTACTTCAACACTTCTTTTATTTTGAAGTTTAAAGCAAATTTATGATTGAAGTTACCATCATGCCAGTGCCGAAGCATTCCACTGCCATGGGCCTGAATGACTTCTGCCCAGTTGCACTCATCCCCATCATTGCAAAGTGCTTTGAGAGACTGGTTCTATCACATCTGAAATCCTGTCTGCCCACTACCCTGGACCCCCATCAATTTGCTTATCGCACCAACAGGTCAACAAAGGTCGCCATCTCCATGGCACTTCACTCTGCCCTGACCCACCTGGACAGCCCCAACTCTTATGTCAGAATGCTGTTCATTGACTTTAGTTCAGCATTCAGTACTGTGATCCCCTCCAAGCTGATTGCCAAACTTCGCCAGCTTAGTATCAGCTCATCCCTCTGCAATTGGACCTTGGACTTTCTGACTAACAGACCCCAATCAGCTAAGTTAGACAACCTCTCCTCCTTCACTCTCACCCTGAACACCGGTGTGCCTCTAAGCTGTGTGCTGAGCCCTCTTCTGTACTCCCTTTTTTACCTATGACTGCGTTCCTGTACATGGTTCTAACTCCATAATCAAGTTCGCAGACGACACCATGGTGGTTGGCCTGATCAGAGGGGATGACAAGATGGCCTACAGGGATGAGGTTCAGCACCAGCACGTGGTGTGCTGACAACAACCTGGCCCTTAACACCCAGAAGACCAAGGAGATCATTGTGGACTTCAGGCATGCTAGGAGCCACACTCACGTCCCCATCTACATCAACAGAGCTATAGTGGAGCATGTATCAAGCTTCAAATTCCTTGGTGTCCACATTTCCGAGGATCTCATCTGGTCCTTGAACTCCTCCATCCTGATCAAAAAGGCGCAACAGTGCCTTTATTTCCTGTGGAGCATCAAGAAAGCTCACCTTTGTCCCAGGATACTGACAGACTTTTACCGCTGTACCATTGAGCGCATACTCACCAACTGCATCTCAGTGTAGTATGGCAATTGTCCCATATCAGACCACAAAGCACTCCAGCGTGTGGTGAAAACTGCCCAGCGGACTATCGGCACCCAATTGCCCACCATTGAGAACATCTACCATAAATGCTGCCTGGGCAGGGTGAAAATCGTTATCAAAGATACATCTCACCCTAACCATGGACTTTTTACTCTCCTTCCATCCAGTAGGCGCTACAGGAGCCTCTACTCCCGCACCAGCAGGCACAGGAAGAGCTTCTTCCCTGAGGCTGTGACCCTGCTGAACCTCACATCACAGCGCTAAGCAGTATTGCATCCATATTGTACTGTCTCAATGCTTTTATAGTTGTGTGCTGTAGCACTTACTTTTTATTCGCAGTTATTTTGTAAACAACACTATTCTTTGCATTTCTGGTCAGATGCTAACTCCATTTCGTTGGCTTTGTATCTGTACAATGACCATAAAGTTGAATCTAATCTAATCTAATCTACTAATCTGAGATACATTTTTGTGGGTATTCACAGTGGACATGAAGAAATACAATAGTATCAATGAAAAACTACACACAAAAAAGAGACCATAACAACCAATGTGCAAAAGACACACTGTGGAAAACAAAAAAAAATATTGTGACCATGAGTTGTCGAGTCCCTGAAAGTAAGTCCATTGGTTGTGCAATCAGTTCAGTGTTGCGGTGACTGAAGTTATCCACTCTGGATCAGGAGCTTAATCATTGAAAGGCAATAACATTCCTGAATCTGGTGGTGTGGGATCCAAGGCTCCTCCTGTACCTCCTTCCTGATGGCAGTAGCATGAAGAGAACATGGCTAGATGGTGAAGATCCTTGATAATGGATGCTGCTTTCTTGTGGCAGCACCTTCAAGAAGATACAGGAAGACAATTTAACTGGTAAGATGCAATTTAACATAAATAAATGTGAAGTGTAAGCATTGCACCTCAGGAGACAAGGATATTAATAAGGTTGAAAGAGTGCAGAGAAGATTTACAAAGATTTTACCGGGACTTGGGAAACGGAGTTACAGAGAAAGGCTGAATAGGTTAGGACTTTATTCCCTGGAGCGTAGAAGAACGAGGGGAGATTTGATAGAGGTATATAAAACTATGATGGGTATAGATAGAGTAAATACAAGCAGACTTTTTCCACTGAGGCTAGGGGAGAAAAAAAACAGAGGACATGGGTTAAGGGTGAAGGGGGAAAAGTTTAAAGGGAACATTAGGAGGGGCTTCTTCACACAGAGAGTGGTGGGAGTGTGGAATGAGCTGCCAGATGAAGTGGTAAATGCGGGCTCAATTTTAACATTTAAGAAAAACTTGGACAGGTACATGGATGAGAGGTGTATGGAGGGATATAGTCCAGGTGCAGGTCAGTGGGACTAGGCAGAAAAATGGTTCGGCACAGCCAAGAAGGGCCAAAAGGCCTGTTTCTGTGTTGTAATGTTCTATGGTTCTATGGTTCTATGGTTCTAAGTGGAAAGGCTGTATAATACAAATGGTATGAGGTATGGAACTAAATTGAAATTCATTCAAAACCAAAACAGTCAGAAAGGATTGAGTGATCTTCTTCCACACTGAAACTTTCATGATTCTATGAGTCTCACACAACAGCAGGAAAGAAAAACTTAAACAAATGTAAGTTATAAGAATAGGTTTTCAGATAAGTCTAATTAAGCAATGACATTTGGTGCTGAATCATACCAACATTTTGCCAGCAGCTTTAATCAGAAAGTGACTGAAGCTAAAGTAGATCCCAAACATCACTGTACACTCTGATAGGCAGAGATCCTGGACTTACTAACAGGTTTGCAGCACCAGATATGCAAATTTATTCACTGCTGGACTCCACATGGAGCACAATAATGGAGCTCAATTCCGCTTGTTGTTTGGATCACTTACCAAATTAGAATCCATTGACCTGTATGGTAAGAGTTTCAAGGTAAAGTTCTTCTATAAGATTATTTTGCTTTTGGCTTTATTCAACTATTTTAAGTGATTTTATTTTTAAAAAGCATCATTCACTTCTTTATGAATTACTTCTACTTAAGTGGGATTTAAAAATTATTCAACTTAATAGGTTTCAATAGGTATATTTGATGTCGGAGAAATGTATACAATATACGTATATCCTCAAAGCTTTTTAATTACAACTTCTGTATTTGATAAAGCATTGTCAATTTTACTGGCTGAAAAACACAATCAGGAGTATTTTGGAAGACATGAGCTCACTGCCCCTTCCAAAAGCTGAAACTATGCTGCTGTACTGCAGGATGCAGACTGCCAGCTTTGTAGAATAATCTGCCCCAGGGAGGTTTGAGCATAAAATACTGGAGTCAACAATTATGGAATGAGTGATCATACCAAACACAAGTTACCCCAGTGATAACTTTAATGCATTAAAATAAATGAAAAAAAAACTTGAACATATAAACAAATTTCCTGGGAAAAGGTGAGGTACTCACAATAAGTAAAACTTTTTTGACTAGACCATTAGAGCCAAAATCACTTAAAGGAAGATTGAAGGTAATGTGCTTTTTAGGAGTTGTCGAAAGTGAAATGTTTCATTTGTAGGTTGTGATATAAGACAGTTTTCTAGTCAACATTCTAAGTAGACCTTCCCTTCCCTAGAAATAATACATCTGCTGAATTCCTACATGTATATATTAGAGACAAAAGGAACTAAAACATGTGCCAAAACTTTGAGGCAGATGTTTAGTGTGGTGGTATATGGATAATTGTAAGGTTAGGGATGCTGAGGGAAAGCTGGCTGGACATGAGAATATTGAGGGACATGATTTTAAAACCATGGGTGTGCTTTCCAGAATCTGGTAGAAAGTAGGTCATCTTAATTTCTAAGGATTTGTGAATATGGGCTGAAAAGACATATATAGCTAAAGGCTTGGCATTTTTCACTTTGGCAGAGTGAAGCTTTGTTATTTTCTTTCTGTTGGCAATAAAATAAGTTTAAAACACCTGGTGGTGACTTGCTTACCTATTTCCTTGTTGAAGAAGCATATGACTTCAGTTTGCTTATTGCCTAGCTAGTCCAAAGCAAAATTAACAGTCTGGGGAGGAAGGCAATAAAAATAAGATACACCTTTCTCAGGTAGTTTTTAGTTCAACTCTGCAGAGTGTATTGAAGTATCTTAACCAGCCCATTTATCAAAATTGCACCACTAAAGCAACTTTTTAAAATAAGCACAGAAGCGATAATGCACTCCACAAAGACTAACTTCATTTTTCGTTTCCGTTTACATCCCAATGTAGTATATATCTATGGTTCTAATGCCATTAAAGAATTGTCAGTTTTATGAGTCAATGAAGCCTAAACTTGCAGTAAATGGCATAAAAGGAAATATTGGCACCTGAGCACAGGTTGCATTTGTTGAATGTATACTATACATTACAACATTAATGATATCTCTGAAGAAACATTTTGTTGAACTATGTTTCAGACTCAGACACAAAAGAAACTGCAGCAACACACAAAATACTGGAGAAACTCAGTAGGTCAGAGGGCATCAGCGGAGTGAAATGAATGGTGGATATTTTGGGCCAGACTTCAGTATTTAACCTATTTCATTAGTGAATGTGACAAGAATGTTTTAAAGGAAAAACAGTATTTTGTTGGGGTAACAAGCACTTTACGTATATAGGATTTCTAACATAATTGTGCATTGACACGTTGCAGCAAGACGTGCAGACTGCAGTTTATATGTTCAATTTTCATACATCCAGTTTTGACAGGAAGACAAGAAGCTGATGTGAAGTCTTCTGCATATCAAGGATGGATAATCTGAGAACAAATTATTGTTTACAACTTTGCATAATTTTTTGAAAATTATTAGAAAAATATAGAGACATTTTTCAATCTACATTGTCTTACTTTTAATTGCACTTGTCATTTGAGGGGGGTGGGTGGGCACAGTAGCATAGTGGTTAGCGTAATGCTTTACAGTACTAGTGACCTAGGTTCAATTCATGTCATTCCTGCAAGCAATTTGTACGTTCTCCCCATGACTGTGCGGATTTCCTCCAGGTGCTCCAGTTTCCAAAGATGTCCTAAGATGTACTGGTTGGTAGCTTAGATGGTCATTGTCAATTGTCCCGTGTTTAGGCTAGGCTAGGATTAAATTGGGTGTTGTTGGGCGGCATGGATCAAATGGCCTGCTCTGTGCTGTATCTCAATCAACCAATCAATCCAAGATCCACTGAATTTAGGCTGCTCCATTTCCTTTTACTGAATGGAACCACAGACAACTTGTTATTGACTATACAATTTGGCAGATGTCATATTCACCTGGAAGAGTCATTATATGACAAAGCTCTGTGGAAAAGAATTCACAATAAACAATGCTTTTCAAAATAACCAAAACATTCTAAGTACATCCTTCCACAGATTGGAACTAAAATTAAACATAAGCTATTTTTTTGACTGAGGTAATATTGTTAGTAATTTACTTTAACCATTGAGATGCAGTTTATTAGCCGCTCAGTATGTTACACTAAATTACTTACATTAGATCCTTAAGAATAGGAGCAGCCATATGGCATTCAGTCACACATGACAGCTCTGCAATTCAGAATCAGAATCAGGTTTATTATTGCTCTCTAATTTGTTTGGCTGCAACAGTACAATGCAAAGATATAAAATTTTATAAAACACAAAATAGAAAAATAGTGCCCAAAAAAAAAGGAAAAAACAATTGGTGCTCATGGACCATTTAGCAATCTAATGACAGAGAGGATAAAGCTATTTCTGAATCATTGAATGTGGGCCTACTACCTGATTGACGTAACGAGAAGAGGGCAAGTTCCACATAGTAAGCGTCCTTGGTGATGGAAGCTGCCTTCTTGCAAATGTCCTTAATAGTGAGAAGGATTTGCCCATAACGGAGGTAGCTGAGCCTTGCAACCCTGTGCATTGGCGCCTCTATACCATGATGTGATGCTCAAAAAGATTTGGTACATTTCACTGTCCTGAAATTTAGAGCATAGAGACCGAACCTATTCATTTTCTCTTTAACTGGCACTATCACAGCAACTTGTCTGCTGAATCTTTTTTCTAGTATTTCCTGCTTCCAATGAAGGAACCAAAATTGTACACAATACTCGAGGTGTGATTTTACAAAAGGTCTTCGTAATTGTTGCAAGACAATTTTACTCTTGTACAAGGACACAAGAAAATTAGAGCAGGAGCAGGACAATTCACGCCTCAAGCTTGAAAGGATCATGTGATCTGCCCCAGACCGCAACTCCTCTTCTGTACCAGATCCCATAACTATCAATCAGCTGATTTTTCTTATTTATTTTATATTTTCTTCTAACAGTAACCTTAGAGTTAAAGACAGAATTCAAAGACCATCTTGCAGAAACACATGAAGATGAGATTTTTTGCTTATACCCCTGTGCTTCAGCTGGTATTACTAGCAAAGGATCTTGCAATTTTGCTTGTTGTTGTTTGACTGAACGTTATCAGACACACAGCTATCCTATCTGTAATTTTGCTCAATTTTGTCATCTTGGACATGTGATATAATTTTAAACCCTATGCCAGTTCAATAAAAGATTATTTAAAATAAAAGCAGAAAATGCCAGAAACATTTAGCTAGTCAGGCAGAATCTGTGAAAGGAGATCCAGACCTAACATCTCCGAAAAAAGACCCTCTGTCAGAACTGAGAAACTTGTTTAGTTGAATGGGCAACAGTTCAGAGTAATGGATAGGACGTCCTTTCCAACTGTTCCCTGCTGTTAACCAAACTGCTCCTGTCTGGTGAGGTCAAGGTTAATTTTAATGTTTATGTAGCAGTTTGGCTTATTGATTAGAGAGGACAGTTGGAGAGACTGAAAACAAAGGAATTTGTTAAAATTGTGAAAAATAGACCAGAGCCATTGATGAAGCTTGAAACCAAAGGATAATGCTGGATATGCACAGATCAGAGTAGATACAACAGATGAGGAGGAGCTCAAAAGTTTTTCATTGATCCTATTGTATTTTTTTGTTCTACTGTAAATGGCTACAAGTGAATCTCGGGGTAGTCTATGGTGACATATATACACTTCGATAATAAATTTACTTTCACCTTAAAAGGAATGGAATCCTCACAGGAAATAGGATGAAAGGAAGTATGGGAGGATGTTACAGTAAGAGTCTGTGGGTAGATAACAGATGTTCATTGCCTAGCTATTCTCAGAGGCAGAGAAATCCAGAAAGTAAAGGGAAGAATGTCAAACAAACCATGTGAAAAATAAGAAGAGATGGAAACAGTTAAGTTTTGCAACTTCAAAACATTAAACTAATTCAAAGGAAGACATGGGAGTCCTTCATGTGAGTCCAACTTTGTGTTTACATTAAGTGAGGTGCGCACTTATCACATGGTAGTGTGATTAATGTATGCAATTCACATATTTATATATATAATCCATAATGAATTATTTAAACAAACAATAATCAACCTGTAGCAAGGTTACTCAACCATTAGTGAAATATTAAATATACAACATTCCTCCCTCTTTAGCTATAAACTCCAACTCAACAGAGAGCTCAACAGAGAGCGCATCTCAACTATATACACAGTCTACTATATGATACTATGCAGACAATCACAGCAGAGTCCCATTCAGGCCTAAAGATTTAATTGCTGTGCAGGATTTCTTACTCTTGTGGGATAATGTCATTCCTGACAAGGAGGATCACTCTGCTTGGCAGGTGAGACCTGTGGCTGTGAAACAATCACAAGTTCTGAGGTCTCCTCCGTCATGGTTGTAGCTGTTGACTATGAGACTGCAGAAAGTGGTTCTGACAGTGGTAGCCCCCTTTCTACTCCAAAGATTGATACTGCTGTCGTCAACTGATTGATGTGTTGCCTTCCAATGATATCAGATGCAGTCTCCACTGTGGAGGAGAGTAGTCCAGTTCTGTCCTCAATCTGTCCAAGTACCCACTTTTGATCACTCTGTAGTCCCTTGACAGGACTGCTTGCCCAGGAGTGAAACATAGAATTGCGTTGTTTGAAGAACTTTCTATTTGTCTCAACCGTTTATCTTGCATACTCCTTCTGAGATTCTGAGACTGGGTTTGAGGAGATCCAAGTATGAATGCAAGGGACGACTCAGGATCGGCATATCTGGTGAATTGTTGGTTGTGGATTGTGCTGCATTGCAATATGCAAGGAGGAAATTGGCACACTTCTGATTCATTGTTAGTGTAGTGTGTTCTTCTGACTTTGCTCGTGGAGTGTTCTTTGGACCCTGGACAAACCTTTCCGCTAAGCCATTTGTCACTGGGTAAGGTCACTGATGAAGTGTTCTGGAACACCAGTCCTTGATAAGAGGCTTCTCAACACATCAACAGTGTGCGAGGCTGTAGTGGAAGCTATTGGGAACACTTCTGGCCATTTTGTGGCTGCAGCCACTACCACCAAGAAATATGTGCCCATGAATGGTCTGGCAAAATCCACTTGAATCCTCTGCAAAGGTAATGCAGGCCAGAGATGGAGAGGTGCTGCTCTTGGCATCTTCTGGACATGTTGGCATCCTGATCAGTGCATGGTGAGTTGCTCCATCTGCTGATCTCTCCCAGGCCACCAGACAAAGCTTCGAGCTAATGTTTTCATTTTAACCAAGCCTAGATGACGGGCATGTAGATCCTCCAACACTTCAGGTCTCAGCTTGGATGCTACAACTACTCTCAATCCCCACAGCCACACAAGGCAACCTCTGTCAAGGGCAAGTTCATCTTGGCGTTAGTAAAAATGTGGGAACTGGGATTTTTGCTGCATATTCTAGCCTCGTTGGGTGGCCATGTAGACCTGAGATTTTTCTGATTTCTTTTTGGATCATCTCTGCCATAATAGGGAGACTTTCGATTAGCATTAGGGAGAATATGTCAAGAGGAGTGTTTTATTTGTAAATTTTTCCAGTATTTTCTTTTCCAAGGGTAAATAGGATAATCCATCAGCATTTCCATTATTAGTTGCCCTCTTGAATTCAATCTTGTAATTGTGTTCTTCAAGAACAGAGCCTATCTCTCCATTTGTGTTGCCACAGTTAGTAAAGCACCCTTCTCTAGATTCAAAATGAACACTAGTGGTTGATGATCTATAATGAGGGTAAACTCCCGACCACACAGGTACTAGTTGAAATGTTTTACACCACAAACCAGACTCAAGGCCTCTCTGTCAATCTATGCATAATTTTTCTCTGCCATGGTAAGGGAACGTGATGGAAAG